>NC_046658.1:71949267-71965095 GCF_010883055.1 Belonocnema kinseyi
TTCAACATCCCAGAGTTGGATAACATATTTAAAAAATATTATGGTCTGATAAACTAAATAAAAGTAATGACGTCCATACGAAAAGGGCCCTCTTGGCCGGTTTTGGATGGCAACGCCTGAAAAGACCATCTCCGTGTTTGATTGGGGGTAATACTATGACCAGTGAAAAATCTCTAACGTCCATTTAGCCAGCCAGGACTTGTATGAAAACGATTTTTTTTAACCAAAAAGATGTAGGACGTTTTTATGAATTTGTGAGACAACAGAAATTTTAGGATTTTCAGAGGTCTCCAGAGGTAAAATGTTTCATCAGCCAGGACGTAATTCAAATTTAAAAAATGCATGTAGACCATTTTAATCGACTGAATTTGTATCAACTAACCCAAAACCAAATTACAAAATTTCAATTTTTAGCCCATTTTTACTCGGCCCCGGCCAGTGAAATGTTTTACTATACGAAAAAATTCGAAAAAAGTCTCCAAGTCTAAAAGAACCTCAGCTTCACAACCTTAAAAAACTACCCCTTATGAGGTCAGTCAAAAATTTTATTTTTTTTTAAATATGATATTTCAAGAAACCTAGGTACTTCTCTTCGGAATACCATTTCAAACACAAAATGGGCAGTGATAAATCAAAATGAATAGGTTTCTTGAACTTTCATACTTAGAAATATTGTTAAAAATTTCTTACTGAACGCATGGAGAATATTTATTTTAGTTCGTAAAATTTTGGGATGTTACAAAAACTCTTCTGAAAGAAATCGGTAAGGATTTGAAATTTTTCAACCTATTTTTGAGATACAAATTGATACAAATTCATATGAATTAAAATATCTATTATTTGTATAATTTGGACCATGTCCTGGCAGGTGAAACATTTCACTGGTCAGAATCAGTTGAAATTTGAGATTTGATTTCTGGTTATAAATTTATCAAAATTTAGAAGATTAAAATGACCTTTTCGTTTTTTTTTAATCGGATTGCACCCTGACTGACCACTTCAGAAATTCTGATCCAAATTCTAATTCTGATGTTACAAATGAATACAGTCTATTGCGACTGCGAGTATACACTGTCTATACTACCACCCCAAAAGTTATCAGAAACCGATATATTTTATAATCGAAAAAATATATAACACGTGCCTTTTTTCAAAAAGCGGTTTTTAGACTACAAAAATTTCCCCAACTAGGGATTAAAATGTCGAGATTTTATTCAGACATATTGTCAAACGTTAGGAGGGTTCACTACTTCACTACTTTAGTTTCCTATTTTTATAGATGCTGTATATGTATATCTTACTGTGCTATTTCTCTATAATTATAGCTGTAAAAATAAATATCTTCGCCTAGTTTTTCCATAAAACTATCGCCAGACTGACGCTGGAGCCATAATGCCATCCAGTCTAGCCAAATAAAAGTTGGAAGTCATCCACCCGCGAATTACGACGAGCTTTTGTACCCTTCATACATAGGGGAGATCTTGTGGGATTTTGAGTACCCGAAATATCCAATATTTTAGTATTATTTACCCTAAGCATTTCGAAACTACAAGAACAATAGTAATTTTCCAACACTGTGTCTGCTATTGGAAGTGCTTCAAAATCGAAATTGTGTTAAAGTTTGAGCCTCTGACATACATTATATACATTGTATTTTTCTATTAGATAATATAGTCTGAACGTGTGCGAAAGGATTGTTCACATTTTGATGAAATCCAAAAATCTCCGTCATTGTAAAGTTTGATCCGATAAAATTTAAACCTCATACTGCAGAACCTATAATATCAAAAGTGATATGAGAATTGTCTGTAAAATGCTTGTTATATAACATTTTGCTATTGTCAGTAATATTTGCTGTTAAATTATGTGAAAAAGAGCGATTGTTTTTATTAAATGCAGGAAGAAAGTGACTATAAGAAGCTGTCAAATTTACATAAAAAATTTTAAACTTTTTACACATGGAAGCGCCGGTTTAAATGGATCATATCAACTTTAAAAGTTCTTTTATCATAAAAAGGTGTTAACTATTGCATTTTAAATTGGAAGAAATTTACTAATGGGACATTATTTTTTAAATGATCTCACATGAAAAAATAATGTTCTTCAATTGGACTCAATCAGCAAATCGTAGGCCCACTGGATGGCAATTTCATGAAATGATCACAATTATTAATGATGCCTCATATAATGAACGCAGCCAAATTACTTTTTAGATATTTCTTACTAATTGTTTATTTGACAAGTTAATGTAACAATGATGAATATAATTTCTTTGATTAATGAGTTAAATAACAAGTTAAAAGTGAAAATTAAGCTTACCAATAACACTAGTTTGCAGTCATTTTTTGCATTCGCTATATTTTTCTAATGCATTTTCGCCTGATAAAATTGATAATCGCATTAAAAAATTTGTTCAAACATTGGTTTTGGAAATACGAATTTTAAACCAAAATTTTCTTTGGATGATAGCTTTACTCAGTGAACCATAGCACAAGTTAGAAACGAGCAATCTTGTTGCAAATGGTATAAAGGTAACGATCATCGAATCTGCAAGGATTGTTAGTGCTATTTTCCCTGATCATTTTGTCAATGCGGTTTTCAAGTTTTGAAGGCCAAAATGCAGGTGAAAAATGTAACTTCACTAAATATACGAAAGTTTTTTTTCAATTCATAGACTAGTGATAATTAGTTCAACTTTAACTAACTGAATCTGTGACCGTAAAAAAATTTACTTTTTCAATTTTTTACCATTTTTCATTTCAGGCTTAAAAGGAAGCTGAAAGTTTTTTGTTCAAAAAACCTCCAGCTGTAAAAATGGGTTGTCAATGATTTTTTATGAAAATAAGTTTAAGGTACTCTGCACTGAAAAAAGGTTAGTTGCGACAACTATTTAGTTTGCAAGAAATGGTGCTACCATTTTTTTAGCTGTGACAACCATTTACTTAGTTGCTGGTACTAACTGAATAGTCACGGAAAATAATGGAATTGTTATACGAACTAATAAAATAGCAGTACCATATCCTACTCACTATATAGTTATCTCAACTAACCATTTTTTTCAGTGTGGCGCACCTCACCAGGCCGGCACTCGTCCACCAGAGTACTTAACGTTTATTTTCATAAACAAATAATTGTTAGATCACAAAAAATCATGAAAAAGTGAATTTTATTTTTGAGCTTCATTACTGAAGTTCGAAATATATGTTTTGAAAGGCTTGTTTTCAATAAAAAGAACGTGAAAAATTCTATCGAAACTGCACCGACAAAATACTACTTTATTCTTTATTTTCATAAATAAAAAATTGAGATTTATTTTTCATCATCATCTCTCAAGGTCAAATATTATTTTTGTTTAAATGCTTATGATCAATGGGCTTAAGTCCGATCAGAGAATTTTGATTTTTAGGTGGATTTAATTTAAAAAATTGCTTCTTATATATAAAAATAGTAAACTACAATAATTAGCATACGACATCAATTTAATTCTAATAGAAAAGGGAGGATTATTATCAGTATAATAAGATGGCTTTCAATTTTCTTAGTGATACTATATTCAAATAGATTGCGTCTGAACAGGATTATACGCCCATTGTCGATAGGTCACGTTATCCGATGATCGATTTGTCAAGATATAGACTATAGAAAAAGAGTAAATAAGAGGGAAGAACTTCTTTAGGGCTTATTGCGTTTTTGCAGCCCGGAAAATTCCCCGTCAATCAAGGCATCAAGTTCCTCGATCAAAATCCACAAGTATGTACATACAACGTTGAAAGTAGAAACTAAACACTGAAAGTGGATGATACTCTAGATATCTTACGCTCGTCTTCGAGGAAGGAAAAAGGTTCACTCCTGTTAATCGGAAACTGCTTCGATCAATGCCAACGACCACGTTGCCACTTAACGACTATCTTTAACATATCAAAGCTATAGGAATGTATAAGAAAATCGCGACCTATTTTGTAATTTCCTAGTTTTTAAATTTGTATCAGAGAATTTTCCCTGATAATCTGGACCTATCGATTTATTATATTCACACAATGCACACTGTAGCCTAATCGCGCAAGTTAGATGATTCTTATGGACTTTATATTTTGTCCAGACTACTTTGAAACTGGAGTGAAGAGACTCCATAGTCTGTTCGCTGAGGAACTTTATGCACTATATTCACTATGTTCGGCCTCTGGAATATAGTATGTAAATCTACTTTTTCCAGCAATTTCATACAAGAATTTCCTTTGGAACCGGACTTCTATGTATTATTTCAAGTTGTACTTTTTTGGTACTATCCACGATCTTGGAGTTCTCCTTTCTTCGCATAACATTGATCATACTTTAAGCGGTATCCACGCGGTTTTCCCTTTTTTTCATTAGATTGGATAGACAGAAATACTTTGAGAAACCCTCCTCTACCGACAATTCCAAACTTCAAGTGACGTTTAGATCATTTTTTTTATGACGCGTTGGATCAAATCCTCTAAATTAGTGCAATAAGCAACTGTCTGGGTTGCTTCGGAGACCTCATCAGTTTTGACACGAACCAAATCAAACTTCCTAAAACCAAAATATTCATCTACGCAATGGCTTTCGGTCGACAGCTTTTTCCTTAAATGAGACTCAGCAATCTTAAAATTCTTCGTAGCTACACTAATAGCTGCAGCATTTCTAATTACTTTCGTCTGATTAAGATGGAAGTTAGTTAGCATTTTTTAAAATGTTCTGCAGAAAAGAATGCACTGTAAAACAGGCTGTAATAACAGGCTGTAAAAACACCCTGTATAATTAAACCTGTAAGAGACGTCATTCTACTTAGCATGTGGAGATTTGCTTTCTAACCTGTAATTTTAATGCGTCCAAAGTAACATTTTATAGTATGTGTAAATTTACACTTTAAAGTGTCATTTTAAAACGTATCTTTTACAGTGTGACTATTTCAATGAATTTCTAGAAACTTTTTTGCTGATAGTGACTTTTTGGCTGCAAGATTAGGTGAAGTTAGTAGCAAAAGGAAAACTTTTGCTGCAAAAGGATTCCTTTTGAGACAACTGAAAATCCTCTTGACCTTAAATTTAAGAGGAAATTCCATTGATGTTAAGAAAGATCCTTTCGTCACAAGAAGACGTTTCTCCAAGGTTTTCTAACCCAAACTCCATTCCAATCTTCCGAGTATACTCATCGACAATACTTAGATCTAGATGTAGTTGCTTTGCCTTCCTATCATAGACCTTGAGATCATACATATAAAATACATGAGTGACCTTATCCTTTGGCTACTCGAGTACCTTGCCATGTGTTGATGAACCTTCAAGCTTTCGAGCAGACAGTGAGGTTGAATCGAAAGCTTTTCAGTAGTCATTCCAGGCCACTGATAGGCAGCGCTGGTAGGATACTGCGTCTTTGCAGACACATCTATCGATGAGAAGATTATTCTTCAGACATCCAGCTACGATTTTCTTTGAGCAGTGTTGTTCATCCCTCTCTCGCAATACAAGTTCGATCGTCCGAACAAACCTATCATTTAGGATAGCTGCGAATATATTATAAAGCGTGTTCAGATAAGTTATTGGTCTTTTATTCTGAGGGTCAGACAAGTTGTCCATCATCAGTCGGAATACTGCGTCCTCCCACCAAGCAATCCGGAGTAAGCTTTTTCAACCTCAAATACGAGGTGAAAATGCGAAAAAAATATATGCATATCCTCTTGAAAAATGGGGTACATTTATATTTAAAAATAATTGTTTATCACTGTTATGTCTTTAATATGGTTTCAAATATTTTTATGTCATAGTACCCATCCGTCCTTCATAGTTGGGCCTTATATGCTTGAAAATTATATTTTAGGTCTTACATTTTAACCCATGAGGCTTGATAACTCAGTTTTGAGTATTATATTTTGGGCCTTATATTGTTGAGACTTAGGCTTTTGAACTGTATTTTGGAATATAAGCCTTAATATTTTAAATTTAGGATTGAAGGTTGGGAGCCAAGGAAACAATTGATAAATTTCTTTATTTCGGTTTCTCGGACTCACTTTTAAAAATGATTTTCGTACTGTCTCACGATTTGACGATAGATTAAAGGGGGAAAATAATATCTAAAAACTTTGGTAAAATATTTTACTCTCATAAGCTGCTTTGAAAAATCTATAAACATAAAGGATTTGATAACAGATATGAGAGAATAACCAAATCTGAACCATTCTTTACAGTGTTTAGGTTCTTCTAGTCCACGTATAATTGTCATCAAACCTAGAAAAATCCATAACCAAATAAATATAAGGGTTTCTTCTTAAAAATGCAGACTAAATTTTTCACTTTAAAATTAACTTGACAAACTTTAAATTCGTTGAATAATTTTGAGATACAAATCGTTTAGAAAATGATGAAAAATTGACTGACTAACTCCTAATTAGTAAGAATAAGTTAACATTTCAATATCTTGCGAATTCAAACTGAATCAGAAAGCATTTCTACTTATCTCCAGTAGAGAATTACTAATTCGTAGTAATAGCGTTACTAGTTCGATTGGTATAGAATTTTTCTCTACTAATTAAATCAGTAACTATTTCACTATAAATTAGTTAGTAGTTTTCTACTAAAGGCTAGTAGAAATGCATACTAAATAAAATGATAAACGACTTCGCTACATCATATGCAATATAATGTAATTTTTTCGTTTCGTGTTCCTGCTTCATTTTTTCCTTCACGGTAAAAAAAATTGAGCTGTGACAGGGATATTATTCCTTATTATAGCCAAACATTATGCTGAAAACGAACGAAGGAATTTAGAAAGATCCCTGGATCAGCGAAAATGAATATCCTTGACCATTTTTCATATACCAGGGATATCGTATAGTCAAACCCTTAATAAGTATAGCTATAATAGGGATATTAAGAATAGGTGCCTGAAGCAATTGTCGGAAGAGCGCCGGTGCATTATGGGAGCAGCGAAATAAAATAGCGACGGTCTAATCGGGAGCAGTGACAGTTGAGATTTACTTTGGACAATTAAACGCTTTTTACCACTTAAAATGTGCGCGATTGTTAATATTAAATGGAGTTTATGATGCAGTAATAATAATTTTCATTTGTTTCGATTGTAGGCGATAACTATATTGAAATATCAAGAAACGCGATAAAAACAACAAACTTGACCTTCAAATGCATTACCGGATTTCAGGGAAATTCATTTTCGCGATACCAGACGAAAAATTGGCTACTGTAAGTTAATATATTGCTATAACAACTAAATTTTTTTCTAGTCTGAAGATAATACAATTATACATAATCTGTCGAAAATAATAAACTTTCCAAATTAGCAATTTTGCCCAAATTCCTGATTTACGAGAACAATTTACATAAAGTAACAAAATGTGTAACTCTTCTAACTAAACGTTTTACCTAATTCAAGCGTACACTTTCTTTGAGTTTAATATATTCTCTATTCACTCGTTCGCCTCAAGAATTTTTTTTCCGTGTTTGTATTTTTCTAAATATATATACACTGTAAAAAAAGAGGTTGAAAATTACTGCATTAATCAATGGATATAAAAATACCAGTGATTAACGTGGGAATTTTACTGCAATGGTTGAAAATTAATGTGATACTTTAAAATCACATGCAGGCAGGAATATTCCCGTAACACTTTCAGACAGTGTAATTTTACGTTCCTTTTGTAAAATTCAACTGTCAATGTAAAATGGCAGAAGTCATCTCCAGAAAAAGAGACGCATAACCTCAACATTCGCAGTGAAAAAAGTGTTCAAAATGATAATGAAATCAATATCATTTTGATATGCAACAAAAAGGATAACGAAATCAATGTCATTTTGATATGCAACAGAAAGGATACCGAATTCAGGAGCATTTTGATTGGCCGGAGTGAATGATCGACTTTTGAGATCATAATGATCTGATTTGGGATCATGTCTAAAGTAAAACCAAGCTGGGTGACGTTCCTAAAGCACTTTAGCTCATATGCAAACTTTATATGGTTTCTAATCCTGCAGTGTAATTGAAAAGTTGAAAAAAAACAATGAAATCTGATATTAGAAAATATCACCTGTCAAGTGCAGTTGTCACTTACGTGCCGTTAGATATAATTTTTAGATTATATAGCTATGACACCGGCGCCATGCACTGACGGCCATTTTGTTTAGTCTGACAAATGAATCAAAAAATAAGATCAAATTGATCTGAATGGATAGATCATTATGATCTCGAGAGTTAAATGATCGTTGGAGCAAAATGCTCTGCGACAAAATTGATCCTTTTTTTACTGTGTTGACATAATATTATAATTCTAAATAGAAGAAGTCCATTTATAAATATGATAATTTTAGCTAGTCTAAAGAAAGTTTTTTTTTGTTTCTACACAAATACCACACTCAAGGAGGAACTGTTTATACTCACCTCATATACCAAATATCAGCATTAGCCTACGAGCTGAGTTATAGGAGATAAAGTTTAGAAGGCTGCGAATCATAAAATATACAACCACTCATCAGAACATGCACGCTTATGGGAATATGAATTTATTCCAACTTCATATAGACGGAACGGATGCAATTCTTAAAGTATATTACATTTCATACATAAAACACACGAAAATGTTGTTGTGTGTTGAGTGACACCGGTATAGCAATTAAATTTTCTCTGCAGTGGAATTACAAAATTATAATAAAATTTCCATCGTTCTGCTTTTTTACACTTTCCATGTGAATTAGATTACAGTAAATTTTGTGGTTTTAAAGACGCCTGGTAAAAGTGCATGATAATATCGATTATAATATGGTTGAAATTTACCACGTTAATCACTGGTATTTTTATGTCCATTGATTCCTGTGTTAATATTACACTTTTACGGTAAAATTGATCAAAATATTGTGAATTTCCACTTTTTAATGAAACATTGATTTAAGTTTCTGAGAAAAATTGCGTAACATAGTGATAATGGGAGGTGGATATTTTCTCACGGTTTTTGTTATATGATGAAATGGAGGGATCACACATTGGCAAAAATTGTTTGTTTTTTCATTTACGGATGGCTAGAAAGCAAGAAAATGAAATTGCAATTTTTCGTGAACCATTAATAACGAAGTGATAAGAGGAAAATACCTGAAAGTTAAAAATTCGATTTCTAGCACCTGGAAAAATTGGCGTTCGCGAAGATCTTGTAAGGCATGAGTTATTCGGAAGCTGGTCGTCCAGGTTGCGCCCTGCGCAGGGGCGCAAGCTCGTTGGTGTTGGGAGTAGGTCGGGAACGGGGGGAAACCAGGATCCAGAATTTCGCGACGTCCTTTGCACGAAGCGACTTTCAGTAGTACGTTACCACCCACGCATGTAGTACGCATGTAGCTCCACGTGTACTTTGGCATAAAACCATCCTTTGCCATCTTGTCCCGACACCTGGAGAATAATTTGCCTTCCGCATTGCTAAAATATATTGCCATCCATTTCAAAAAATTTTTTGTTTGCCGTCTATTTTAAACATCAAAAGAAATCTAATGAAAAAGAAAATTATGATAATCGTAGATATACCCATTTCAAACTAAAAAGTTATTGTTTTTGTAAATCAGTGAGGTGCCGGATCGAGCGTTCGAATCCTGAGCGCGTCGCGTGATTATGGTAAAGTTTAAAATGAAGTTTAACCATCCAATTTCATCCACTGAGATTTTGCTTGGATCAAAGTACAACTTTATTTTAGCAATACGTGGATTCCTACGATCTCGTTAAGGCACTAAACAATCCAGGAAATTTCTACCAGCAAATTGTAAGTAGAATTTGATCGACTTTATTTTCATTTATATTCATTTATAAAAATTATAAAGGGTAAGAATTTATTTTTTAAAATAATTTTAAAATATTATATAATTCGCTGATTATTAGAAGTATCGGAGTCAATATCGGAAAAAATGTATTAGCAGTATCAAAAAGTTCTAATTAATTTTCTTACTGATTTGATGAATTCTTTGATAAATGTAGGAGTTTTTTCGAAGAATTGGATACCTTATAGAAATAGTAATTCAGACATGAAATGCTTTTATAACAGTTGCGCGAACTTGCGTAAAATCAATTAGTACCTACCGTGAACATCAATAGGAAAATATGGCTTACAATTAGACATTTATTGGCACCGGTAACCAATTGCTTTGTTCTGTCGAATGTTCGACCCTTGACCCAACCGATTAATTGGTTGACAGTTGCTACCAGAAATAATATCTGAGGTCCGATTTCTCACTGGGCATAAATCCTTAATCTTCCAATTAAATTTATGGTTTGTGACCAAAATGGAAAATGTAGATTCCAAAACTTAAGAAATTTGTCAGCGTGATAAATTAAAATGTATAAAGGAAAAGGGCCGGGAATTTTTTGGATTTTTTTTTTACTTTTGCCATAAATATCGTCTCGCTTTTCGAAAAAAATGTGTTTGCATTTGTGAAAAGTGTTACCAACCATCTCCTTTTTTGTTTTTGTTGAAAAATGAATGCTCCTTTTATACTGTATATGTAAGAATATAATGCTTATGTTGATGAATCGCTCGAATACTAAAGTTCCTATCATATTTGAAAACAAAAACTTCCTTTTTAGATATTTGACATAGTACTTACGTAGGTAACCTTACTTTATATAATCAATTACTTCTTATAAAAAAGACACAATTGCAATAAAATACATGAATTTTCAAGCACATAGTTGAATTTCAAATGAAAAATAATGTTTCAAGGAAAAATTTAATAGTTACATTTTCAGTTAAAAACAATTGTCAAACTCAAAAAATTAAAGTTTTCAAAAAAATATTTAAATTTTCAAGCAGGAAATCGAATTTGCAAACAAATAATTTACTTTTCAAAATAATAATTTCCTACAGAAAACAGAAATTTAAAATATTATAAATCAATTTTAAAACAACAACAAAAAACGAACTTTTAACAAAATAGATCAATTTTCAACGAAAAACGGTTACATTATCATTAAAAAAAAAATAAATTTACAACCAAAAATTTTCATCAAATTAGTTTAATTTCCAGAAAACTACATGAACTTGCAACCATTTTATACGAAAAGTAAAGAAGTTTGATAAAAGCATGTATTTTCAACCAAAGAAATGAATTTTTAGACAAGAAGAATACATTTCTACGAAAAAAGATTAATTTTTAACTGAGAATGGTCAATTTTCAGTATCAGAAAAAATTGGTTTAACTAAAAAAAATCGAATTTTTAACAAAACAGTTAAATTATCAACCAAAAAATCAATTTTTAAACGAAAACAATTGTTTCCTATTAAAAAAGATGAATTTACAACTAAAAAAATACTTTTAAAAAAACGTTGCCAAAATCGTTAAATTTTCAACTTTAAAAATGGATATTAAAACTAGAAAATAAGTATTTAACCAAATATAGAATAGGTACATTTTCAGATAGAAAATTTAATTTTCTGGAAAATAGTTTAATTTTCGATGTGAAAAATGAATTTTCAACTAAAAAATATTTTGAATAAAAAAATCGAATTTACAACAGAATAGTTAAATTTTTAAACATATGGTTTGATTTTCAATTTAAAAAAAACAACATTTTTTATCAACAATGGAATGGAATGAATTCTGAAAGAAAACTGAAAAAGGAACACAACATTTTTTTCTTATTTTGTAAACATTTTAAAGGGGGTGTAAAAGAGTTTGTAGAAAATGTTTGCAATTTTACCATGTTATATATAATTTTAGAAAAAAAACAAGAACTTAATTCTTATCTAGCTTTTTGCGCAATTTTGTTTAAAGTTTATGTTCGTTAAAAAAATGTGCTTTCCAATTTGAGTAAGTTAAGGACATATTTAGAAATTTTGAAACGATTCAAAATTAACTAAACCTTGTAACAATTTGTTAAGAATTTTGTATGGTTTCACTGTCAACCATTTTATACCAAATGAAAAGAAGTTTCAGGAAAAAATGCATTTTCAACCAAAGAAATTAATTTTTAAGTAAAATAGATGAATTTCTAACAAGAAGAATAATTTTCTATCAAAAAAGATTAATTTTTACCTTAGAAAGGTCAATTTTCAAGCAAAAATAAAATAACACATTTTCAACAACATTCTTAAATTCTCAGTATAAGAAAATTACTTTTTAACTAAAAAAAGAGAATTTTCAACAAAAATGTTAAATTATGGACCAAAAAATCAATTTTCAAACAAGAAAAATCATTTTCTATCAGAAAAGGATACATTTTCAACTGCAAAAATAATTTAAAAAAAAAAGTTTAACATAATCGTTAAATTTTCAACTTAAAAAATTCTTAATATATGAAAACTTTACGAAACCTTTAATGTCTTAAGATACATATCTCAATATTACAAAATTTAGTGTTTACAATTAGATTTCCATTGTAAAATAATTGTAATTGTGAATAATTGTAAAATGAATTTCACAAATTTTATTTTATGAAGAAATATCTCGTGATTTTAAAAGGAGAAAACTATTCTAAAAGTATAGTATCTTGATAACTAAGGAACATACATTTAGAATATTTTCCTTGATTCTGCCCTAGGGTCAAACATGGTACAAAAAACCGTCGTAATACTTCATATAAAAACTATACTCTGCATTCATTAATTTTAAAAATGAAGAATAATCATAATTATATAAATATTCCTAAATTTTGTTTTAATATGTTGCTTAGGGAATAGATTTCAGAAATAAAATTAGAAAAATATCTCTATTAGTTAGTAAAACACTATGTAAAATCGCTTATGGACCAGTTTCAGAAATATATATTTCTTTTATGGTTTTTCAGCACATGATTTTGCCCTAAACATAAAGCAGGTTAATATACACTTAAAAAATAAAAATAAGTAAGGTCAGAAATTCATACAGTTGCCTGTTAGAAAATCCCACAGATTTTTTAATAAAACCCCTTTCCACACCACCTTCAAAGAAAAATTTTCACTTAAGGGAAAAATTAAAATTTTCATTAATTATGAATGTTTAATTGACGTCAGTTCCCTTACTATTCACACTTGAGAATTGAGGAATCTGTTTTTCGCAAACAAAAAGTGTGAAAGTCCTTCGTTTATCGACTTTTATTATAACTGATTTATCTTACACACACACATACACATACACAAATAAAGGTTTTTCACATTGCATAGAACTTATTCTAAGTAAGCAATGATATCTTTAAGCATACAGAAATGTATCTTTTTTTGAATTTTTCAAAATTTATTTCATTATTTATTTTTATTCAAAATAATTGGACCTCTTGCGATTAAAAGCAGAGATTCAGCCTCAGAAGAAATGTGCTGAAAATAATTTAAAAAAAAACATTAGAATTTTATTTTTAAAAATTGACAATTGTACACAATTTTTAGGTTCATCTTATTTTTTTTCTACAAGAATTTTTAGATTATTCTGTTTTTTTAAAAATAAGTTTATCTTACGTTCTGAAACTCTTCTAAAGTTTAAATTATTTTCGAATTTCATTAATTCTTTTAAAGTTCATTTTTCAAAATTAAACATCATTACAAAATTTTCACACAAATATTAGGAAAATAATTCTTTTTTTTTAATCATGTCAGACCTTCTAATCCTCTTATATTTAAAAACTATTCAAATTTTTACTGATTTTTAAAAATTATTTTTAAAAAATTGCCTTCAAACTTTTTTAGATAAGTTGATCATTTTTGAAATCTTTTTTAATGTTTTGAAATATTTAAAAAAATCTCCTGAAATTAATTTTTGACAATAAAAAATTTAATTTAATTATTTCTAGGAACCTAAAAGCATTTTTTTCATTTCCGTGAAACCTTACAAAATTAAACAAAAAACCCATCACAAGTTGGATTTATTTTCAGATCGTTTCAAAATTCCTCAATATCAGTTAAACTTACGCAAATTTGAAAGCACATTTTGTAAACCAACATAAACTTTTAAAAAATTGTGCAACAAAATTACACCAGAAGGTTTAATAAGAATTAAGTTCCTTATATTTTTCTATAATGATGTAACATAGCTAAATTGCATGAACTTTCATTCTCTTGACACCCTGCAAACTTCAGTTTACTTAAAAACTCCTAATAGCCAAGTTACCCACCGAAAACGAATCGTGAAGTTGGGGGGCTCGGGTTCTTGCTCGTGCACTTTCGGATCTACACGAGGCTGGCCTATCTAACACCAGAACTACCATATGCAAGAACTGACAATAGTCGTACTGGCTGAGATGAAAAAGGTACGCTCTCACGTTTGACAGCGAACTGTGCACCTATAGAGATGTGGGATAACACGTTTCAGTTGCAGAGCGAAAAACATTCACTTATCGGTGTGATTCAGTGACTTTTTTCTAACAGTGTATATAACACAGCAATTAGTATTGAATAATTGTAATTATAAACGCTTGGTATTCAATCGGGAAGAACGTAATTTGTGACCGGCAAACTCGTAATGTTGATTCAAATCTTCTGACATAAAATACAAATTATCAAGCGGTTAGCGTTTGTCATTATTCACTTGAATTAATTTGATACATTTAGGGGTTAATATTGGATCATTAACAAAATTAAGATAATCACCTCTCTGAAAAAAAATTAAAAAACATGTTTAAAAGTGTTGTCGAGACACCAGCATTAACTATCTAACTATTTATCATTTATGTCCTCTTATCGAAAAATTTTTGACAAAAATATTTCTAAATGTATATTAACTTTAATTTTAGAAATTGAAGGGTTTAAAAAAATTTGAATATCTATATAATTATGTACAAAATAAATAACGCAATACAAAATTGAATAGCTACTCGATTTTATTTTTTATTTTCTGCGATGATTTATAAAAACGAAAATACATTTCCTGCAATATGATTATTTAAACAAAAGTAACAGATCAAATAGAACTAGAGAATTTAAACTTCGTTAGATCTAGAAAATTATTTTCGAGAAAATAAATTAGTTTTTCGTAGCTGGTAAATGTGCATTGGTATCTTTTTTGCGCGGAAAACTAAGTTTGCCTCTATAGTGGAAAATGCCTGAAGTAGTTCCGAGAATTGAAGATACAAATGCAGCTTGCCAATTGTATAGCAAAATATTGAGTTGCATTTATTTTATGTACAATTTTATGTAAAATACATTAAATGGTACTTTTTTATGCAGAATTGTATTTCTTTTGTAAAATTTGTGCTGCTTAATAACTGAAATGTATGATTCTTAGCTTTCTGATATTTCTTTTTCACCAGAAGATGATTTCCTTTTTATATATGATACATTTGTTACATACACCTTCTACTTAAAATACCTTGGAATATTAATAGTAAAATCTGCCATATTTTAATTATTTAACAATTTTAAATTCTAAATATTGCTGAAAATATAAATCTGTTGTGGTTTCTTTTTCAATTTTTACATAAAAATCGAAATATAAATTTGATGCAGAACGTGGTTAATTTGAAAATTTCTGATTCCAGTAGAGGTATTTTAATTCCGATATAATTTTGGTTTGCCAACCAAAAGATTTTGAGCCACATTTAGGAATTGCTTTGTTCATTGTCAACAGAATGGATAATGAGCTTGAATGGGGATTTAATAATGTACATGTAAAGGGATTACTTTAATTATCTCTCCAGATATATCTGCCAGATTAAGGGGTTTATGATTCAAAGTTCGAGAAGATAGTTTGTATAATTAATGTCTCCAAACTTGAATATTGTTAAATCAAGGCTATGAGTCTTTTTTTTTACAAAAAATAGATTTAAAAATATTTAAAACGTTCAAGAAAATCAGTAAGAGCAGAAAAGAAAATTTTCTGACTTTTGATTTTTAAGAATCTATAAGTTAATGAATCTATGGCA
>NC_046658.1:71965195-72017670 GCF_010883055.1 Belonocnema kinseyi
GATTATAATGTCCGTCCTTTATAGAGGCGTTTCTTCCGATCGAGCAGGCAAAAAAGTCACCCATATCAGAAGTATGATTTTAAATCCAGAGAAGAATTTGAAAGGTTCGAATACGTCTTTGGAAAATCTTTCCTACCTACTGAACCTCAAATGATATCAAATTGGGTTCTAATGCTTGTTCCTAAGAAAGCTTAGGGATGTATCAGTCAACGACTGAAATTGGGTAAAAGTGCTACATAAAATTGAAATTGAATTTAAACTCTTTTAATATTAAGTGCAAGAGAGTCGAGATTTATTAATTATCCTGAAAAATTAAAGTTATACAGTATTTCCCCAAACCTCCACCTACATTCTTGTAATAATTTGTGTCTTGCAAAACGTTAAAGAATAAATGACAGTCCGGTAAACTTAATTAACGCAGATTAAATTTTCCAAATGTACAGTAAAGATTTTCAAAAGTTATCATCGATGCTCGTGGTGTAATTATTAAAAACTATTCTGTCACACATTTAGCAAGAATTGGATAAAGTTTCATGTTTGTTAAGTTATCTTTGTAAATGTAAATTCAAGCAAACTTTAAATTATGCAATGACAATAATTCCCTCAAAATCGGTTGCAGAACGATAAATTTCGGTTATTCTTTCTAGGTAAAAAATGTATTATTTACTTAAAGCTTTGATAAAATTTTAAATGGATTCTAGAGAAAACTTCATTTTTATTATATTATAATCTCCTCCATATTTTATGAAAGTTTGTCCACTGTGAGCGAGCTTTTCATTTTTGCTAAGTTAGACTTTATTCGACAGTTTGGTAAACCGATAGTCACGCAGTATCTTCCATCGTACTGAGCACCTCGAAGATATTCACCAATTTCCTAATTTAGAAAAAGGTGTTGAATTTTCAAACTACTTACAGTCCTCATTGTCGTTTAGTATTCATTAATAAATATTAGTTTGTAAAATTACAAAATAAAATGAGATTTCACTGAAGTTGAAAATCAAAAATTTAATTACCATGAATCGAAGTTGATGCCCCTGGCGTAAGCCTCAGTGCTGCCATTTTAGTGGTTCTTGTCATGTTAGAGGTTTTCCAACTAAATTTTCAACTTTTTCTTCCGTTAAGTGGGATGAAAAAATGGGTTTTCCACGTATTTATTAGGAAAACTGGATTTAATAGATTTATGAAGAAATTTTTTATTTGTAAGAAATGAAAAAATTGATATCTTGAATAGTTTTAACATTTTAGTTATTGACTATTGAGTGTGATGAATGAAAATTCATAAATTACATAAATGGTCAAATTTTAAAAACTATTCTAAATATCGAAAAAGATTTGAGCATGTATTGGCTAACTAAAAAAGATTAAATTTCTAATAAAAGAGACGAATTTTAAAAAAAGTAACCAGGACGAATGCCAATTAATAAGCACGATTTTTTAGAGCAAAACGTTTATTTTTCAACGCAAAATTTTTAGTTTTATACAAAAACGTTGAATTTTCAACAAAAAGGATTATTCTTTAATCCAGAAAATTAATTCTCTACCAAAAAAGATAAATTTCTTTAATACATATAATATTTTAATCAAATAGTTGAATTTTCAACGAAGAATTTTGGGTTTCTGACCAAAAAAAGACGAGCTTTCAATAAATTACTCATATCTTAAAACAAATAGATAAATTTCAAATCAAGAAGATGAACTTTTTATTAGTAAGATAAATTTTCAACAAATTACATCAATTTTCAACTAAACAGTTGAATTTTCTACGAGATTATTAAATTTTACATTCTAAAAGACTATTTTTTCACAAGAAAGTTGAATTTTCGAACCAAAAATAAGAATTTGCTAGAAAAAATTGAATTTTTAATCACAGCATTAAATTTTTATTCGGAAAACTTCTTAGTAAAATACGTAATAATCAGTTGGATGGATAAGGCTGCAGAGGTGAGCATAGGTAAAAAGTAAATTTTTGACAATTACTCAACAATTATAAATTTTTTATTCAAGAGAATAAAATATATTTCTGTTAAATCTGACAGAAAATGTAGTATCGCCGAAGTCCAATGAATCTAGCCACTCCTTCGATTTAGAATTTAAATGGTGAAATACAAATTTTAGTTGAATTATACGGTACGCTTTAATTGAATTGAAAAATAAATCAATTTAATTAAATTTTTTATATTTTGCAAATTGGTACTTATTCAATTTGGAAGAATTAGAATTTGAAACTTGACTTATTATCTTAAAAACTATTCAAATTTAAGAATTTTTATTTATACATCTTTAAAATTAAAAACTTTTTCATTTTTCAAATTAAACGTTGAAAATTATGCAAGTTTCACAATTAAAACAGTTTCAATTCTGATGATACACAATAAAAATTTCTTCAGTTTGGAAGATGCAGAGTTCAAATTTAAGTTTAAATCTTCAAATTTATCCAGCATTTTTATTTATACATTTTTAATATTGTAGAGTGTTTAATTGTGAGTATTTGAAATTGAATTATGTAAAAAAACATTCGAAACTACATGTTAAATTGTACATAATAAAAATTAATGTATTTTCAATTGCAAATCCTGAATAAAGACTTATTTCAAGAAGAATTTTTAAAAATATTCTAAAGTTACGTGTGTTATTCATATTTTCATATATATAAGTTTCATGCAGTATAAATTATAAATCCTTCAAAACGTATTAGCTTGCATATTCGATTTAATTCCTAAAATTCTAACCTAATTTAATTTCAGAAATTTTATATAAACTTAATTTTCAGGTTTTTAATACTCTATTTTAATTGCTTGAATATTTTACATCAAAAAGATTTTAAAATAGTAGACGATGCAAACATTTAAAAGATTAAAAATTAAATAATTTAGAGTTTTAAAGCCATGTGATGAGAGGGTCACGTGACCAAACCTGGTCTTCGATTTTTCTTTCCCAACTTACGTCTAAACGAAATGAGGTATCGCTCTGAAAGTTTGGGAAATAAAAGAGGAGGTAATAAAGTCCATGTCTCTGCTTTTTTCCGGTGGAAATTTTGAGAAAGATTTTTTTTTGAAAAAAGTACGAGTGGAAGTTTTCTTTCCCAACTTACGTCCACACGGAATGAGGTATCGTGTTAAAAATTTGGCACGATAAATAGACGGCATGCAAGCATTTGTTTCTGGTCCTAAATAATTAGAACAGTGAAAAAAGTTTTTTTTTAATTTCTATTTTGAAGAAATACCGATTGTGCTTTCGTTAAACCCTGCAAGCATGGGCATAGGAAACACGGGACTAGGCATGCCATCCTAACTTTGCGAGCGGAGTTGAATCCACGGGAGGGAGGAGAATTCCATGAGTGGGGAGAGCCGCCACCTACGATGTGCCATTTGATTATGCGCACGAGCATTTTTGCCGACAAACTGTGCATGAAAATATAAACATGTGGGCGCTGCCATGTTTTGTCGCGGGATATCGAAAGGTGGCGGACCTTCCCCCTCATTGCATCACCCCCGCAATGGCATGCCTAGTCCCTTGTTTCCTATTTCCATGACAACATCGAACTTCTAGGGTCTGTGGGTAAAACAGATTGCATGATTACCGTAAGAGAAAGTTAAAAGTCAAACTTCTGCTGTAAAACCTAAATGTGTCCGTCGATAATCATTACTTGCATAAACAAACTTTTTTCTTCCTCCAACTCTTTGCAAGGCCACAAACGATCCTTTAATATTTATTAACATATCGAGGCGTCCTAACAGTAGGGTGCCAACGCACGCGACACGACTTGACGGTACTTAACCAAAAATAAAAGCAATAAAAAACTAACCGAGAAGTTAGCGCTAGAAAGTCTTGCTCGCGTAATTGAGCAAGATGAGGCTAGAAGTTGGCCAAAACTAAAAGGTGCTCACTCGCTTCATCAATTCATGAAAGTTCTATCTCGGGCGAGCAAAGCATGAAGGTTGCCACTTCTCGCGTTTAGATTATAAGCGAGAAGTGGCACCTTCATGCTTTACTCGCTCGAGATAGCACTTTAATGTTTTGATGGAGCGAGCGAGCATCTTCTAGTTTTGGCCAACTTCTAGCTCCATCTTGTCCAATGTCGCGATCTAAAACTTTCTAGTTCTTACTTCTTGGTTAGCTTTTTATTGTTTATATTTTTGGTTAAGTATCATCAAGTCGATCAGGTACGTTGGCATCCTATCGTTAGGACGCCTCGATATACCGAAAAAAATTTCCGCGTTATTTAAACTTTTATTTTTCAATATGGGTGAAAAATTAAAATATTGATCTTAGG
The DNA here is from genome assembly GCF_010883055.1 of Belonocnema kinseyi. NCBI lineage: Eukaryota > Metazoa > Arthropoda > Insecta > Hymenoptera > Cynipidae > Belonocnema > Belonocnema kinseyi. Next base: position 71,969,469 of record NC_046658.1, read on the forward strand.
GCTGACTTGATCAGCTGTTACACTCATCACATGGCCTTAAGGTTACAAAATTTTAATACAAAATTATACAATGTTTTTATTTACTTCTCATAAATTAAAAAACCCGCTCATCAATTAAATGTTACAATAAAAAGTTTTGCTGAAACGGGCCCCAAATATTTTTTGCACGGCCCTGACGTACTCGTATTTCAACTTTATGGTCGAGATGTTTTTCCGGTATCCCAACTGTTAGGTTAGCCGTGAGGCTTACGTCGTTAGCGATTATAGAACCCGTTAAATGTCGGTTAAGTGGTTCGAAACCCGACGAAGCATTTTCGATTTTTATAATAGCGTTAATGTTGTTAAAAGCGGGCGAGTATATCGTATGTATTGTAATTTAATGTGATTGTTTAAGCTGAAGTATGTATGAGTGTATGAAATTGTATTCTGATTGGCTGTGACTGACTAACGTGTACATATAGGCTGTGTATGCTGTTGATTGCGTATAAGTTCGTTTTTATTCACAGAAGCTTACGTTTTACCAAACTGATAGTTGAAGTTTCTCCCTCGTGACTTTCATGTAAACCCTCTTATACTTTCCACCGAGTCCTCGACCGCGTTTTTACCCAACTTTTCATTAATCTTTATCTAACGTTTTATATATTTTAAAATTATGTCTATTAAAATTTCAACTACCAAGTACAGTATTAATTAAAGTACAGTTTGTTAGACATTAGTATTAACTTGTCACACTTTCATGTTTGTTAATGTGGTATTACCGATTTTCGTTTTACCGTACTAGAAATAACGATAAAGATGTTATAAGTCACTCCGAAACGTAGAAATTTCGCGTTTCTTATATTATACTGAAAAATAATTTTATTTCTGACTAAAATTGTAAACGGTCGTCAGAAAATATAAGAAAACGAAAAAGTGAATAGAAGTTAAAACCCTACCATAAGAAATTAATAGAAATATTCCTTTTAATCAACAAAAAATGCATTCTCGGGCTCTTCACAGTCATTAAAACCAAATGATATGTATCTAATTTAATAAAAAAAATGCATAGATTTCATATAAATAATGCTACTTTATTATTTTCTTTTAGAATAACAAACAAACTATAAGAGTTCGAAAATTGAATTATTGTTTTTAAAAAGGCGTGTCTATTTTTGAGGGTGGTCTTCAAACTTTCTTTAACTCTTGCACTTTCTTAGTTTTTCTGATGACTGTTTACAATGTAAAAAGAAACTGTAGTATTGCTTTATAAGTAGCAATATTACCAAAGAATTTTTTTACCTTTTTTAGCACATTGTAGTTTAATCCAAATGGTCCTCTTCTGGTATTCATATTTTATGCCTTTTCGATCGGTTGCTCGAAAAAAATAGTGTCATATATATAAATTCATGAAACAGTATTGAAAACTGATATTCAAAAAGATTTTTTCATTGATACAGTGACTATTTTTCAGTATATTAAAAAAATTGCATGAGCTCCAAACTCTGTCGTGCTTAACATGCAATAACGGGAGTCATTGGTTGGATCATTTACAAAATTATAAATTTTTTTTTAAAGATCCGTAAGTTTCAATAATGCTGTTTAGTTGATTGAAACAAGATTTACAAATTATTCTAATGACATTTCTTGATTCGACACAAATTAAAAAATGATACATAATTAATAATCAATTAGATTACCTATATTGGAATCTTTTTAAAACAGTCAAATGATTTTAAATATTTTTCTTGAACTGACTTCAAATTCTTTCAATAACTAAATTATTATACAAAAAATAAAAATAGAGCATTGTAAAAACTCAAACCAAACTTTTTTTCCGGACATTTTGGCCAATAATTCAACAAGGCTTCAAAAAGATCTGCAAATTATCCTCAGGATATTTTTAAAATTGATGAAAATTAAAAAAGCTATATATTTTCAAAATTAAAGAAATATGTATAAACTTTTCTAAGTGATTCAGCAATTTTTATTGGATATTAAATAAATTCAGAAATTGTCCCAATAGCATTTTTCAAAGAAACCAAAACTCCATGATTAGATTATTAGATTATTTTCAAAATTATGATTTTTTAAAGAGTCATAAGTTATAATTATGATTGTTACTTGATGTAAGAGAAAATCGCCATAAGAATGCAATCTTAAAAGCCAAAGTTTCAGTTCCAATTTATGATTGTAGTTAACCAGGTGCTTGAACTGCAGTTTTGATTAAAGTTGCATTATTTATGATATTTCAAAAAAAGTCGCTACGCACGCATATATAATGTATGAAAACAAGCGTGAAACGATATTCCAATCGTTTAAAATTGATTAAAAAAGATCACCCTATAGGTAAGTTTTTGTGGATTTGAAACATTGATTAATCGAGTATAGGAAAGCAATCGAGCAGAAATGAACCTTTCGGTGGATACCATCTTTCATTGACGCATAACGATGAAAAGGGAGAGCTGATCTCTTATTTCCGGCGAAGAATTTGACCGGAAAGAAATCATCCGTCAGAAACTCCTCTTTTCACGCAGTTCAGTCAAGTGCAAGTGGCGAAAAGAGTTTTGTGTTTAGGAGAACCGTCTTGAAAAGTGGATTTTAAATTACTGCAATAACTATGGTTATTGCCAGACAACGTAATTGTCTGAGAAAGACTTTTTGTTTCCAAAATAACATTGAAATGTTACATGACAACATTGTATTGAAATGTGGGATCGCAGCAATACACACATGATATATCTGATGAAATCGCTAATAAGTTCAGAATTGGAGGACATTGATTTATGAGACTTCGAACTTTATCTTGATTTATATTTTATACAGTACACGAGGGACATTGATCAGCGCAATTGTAAGTTTATTTTAGAACTTTCCTAGAGCTTGAGTTAACAATTTATTAGCCATAAGTCTTATCTGTTAAACGATAAGTTTTTTTTAAGCTACTGTAATTGGCAGTTAAAACATCGATTTATCAAACTAAGCATATTTATTATAGATTTTAGATCGAAAAAGGAGAATAAGACTGACATACCCATATATGATACGACGTCGTTCAATATGCCATTCGTTTCAGTAACTGTGACCAATCAATTTCAAATAAGAATTCTGTATTATATTGTACAACTTTATTAAATTTTTTTGGAATTGTAGTTTCAAAAATCTCTGCAACCCCAAGTACTAAAATATGTCTTTTTGTAATAAATTTGAAGGATTATGTAAAATTCTTTCCTACGAGCAGTATTTTTTTATCGATATTTTCTTTATTGTCCGCTAATTTAATAATATCTCATATTGTAAATTTATGGGAACATTTTAAGAATTGATAGGAGATTCGATTGCGAGAGTTTATTTGAATCTATGGATAGAATCCGACTCTGCAATTGCTTCAAGGACACTCGACTAGCAATGATTTGGTCTAATAGTACGTGCCAAAATAACATATATTGAATGATTGATTCGTTCACAAAAAAAGTGAAAAGAGATTTTGTTCGATCCATCAATATAAAATAGGGCCACCTCGCCCCTATATTGCCCCATGAGAAAAACATTGGTAAAACCATAGTACAAATATGAGACTGGAAGTCATAATTTTCAATGAAAGAAGTGAAAATTGGAGAAAACTCTCGAAATTTCTTCCCCAAATGTAACATATGCATTGATTTGTTATTTCACCCTCTGCCCTAACTCTTCCAACATGCCTTAAAAACACCCTCTACACGAGGATCAAGTACAGTGAAACTCTTCTATAGTGCCGATTTTTGGGCTGACGGTGGGTGGGAAATAAATCATTATAAACCGCTCCGCTTTTGTTTGTTCACGCCTGAGTGCTCGTCTGAGTGACAATCGAAGATCACGCGCACCCCGCGCAGCTCTTGACACACCTACCTGCGGCAGGGCGTCAATTCTAAGAAGGGCTATAGAAGGGTTTTATTGTATTTTTCATTGGTCGTAAATATTACATTTGTGCAATTAAAGAAAATCATTTTTAGTGGTCGAATAAAAAAGTTTAATGTATTTATGATTAATTATTATAATTTTTTAACAATGTAAACGTTCAGAAAGGTCGATTTAATTTATTGTTATTTCTTGAAATAAGGTTTGCATGTTGAAATGTAACTTTTGACTGGAATAATACAAAAAACTGTAGTTTTTTTGCAAGTTTTTCAACCAATTTCATCAGAACCTCTATGCTGAAACTTTTCACTACGATTTTAAACGATTTTTTTGATAAAATATAAAAATTTACAACTTCGCTGGGTAATTTCCACTTTTTATTTTAATCGAAAATTAAAAAAGATTAATTAATTAGTTAAATGGGAGTTTTAGTGATATTTTCGATATTATTCAAGGAGTTAAACAAAGATGCGTTATGTTTTCATAGTTATTTATATTATTCATGGACAAGTGTTTAAGAATGGCTCTTTTCGACGAGGAAGGTGTGGATGTCGAAACAGTAAGGGTACATGGGTTAGCGTTCGCAGATAATAAGGTTTTTATGGCAGAATCAATCGAAGACTGGCAAAAAATGTTGAATAAACTGAATGCAAGCATGAAGAGCATGGGCCTCAAAATCAAGGCAAATAAAACAAAAACCATGGTATCCGAAGGAAAGAGTGAGAAAACACTATGCAATATTGTATTAAACGATGAGAGAATTGAACAAGTTGGTAAGTTCGTATACCTTGGTAGCTTATTTATTAGGGATGGGAAGATAGATGAGGAGTAGGATAGACGCATAAACAAAAGTAAGAAGGTTATTGGTAGAGCAGGGTCTCTTATCAGAAGTAAAGTTATATTAAAGAAAGCTAAAATGGCAATATATAATTCTATATTTGTACCGACTGTCCTATACGTTAACGAGACATGGACCTATCAAGAAAAAGATAAGAGTAAAATTAATGCAATTGACATGAGATTCTTACGCATAATATGCGGGAAAACTCTGTTGCGCAAAGTGAGTAACGAGATAATTCTCAAAGAATGTGGTGCAGAAGAGACGCTAGTAGACACATAGGAAAGTAATCGGTTAAGATTATTCGGGCATGTTGAGAGCATGCCGAATAAACGACTAACGAAACAAGTTTATCAAGGTAAAGTAAATGGCAGCGTGTCCAGTGGCAGACCGCGGATAGAATGGTTAGAATATGTGAATGAGACCCTAGTTAGAAGAGACATAAGAAGACACAGAAACATGATTTTTTGATGTTTCTTAGAAATGATGTAAATTTTGGATATTGTGTTGAAAATAATGTTTAAATAAACGGAAATTGTTTGTAAAATGATGGATAAGTGTATAAATATCAGAAAAGTTTGTAAGAAACTAAATATTTTATCTCATTCCAATCAAAATTAACAATTAGATAATAAAATGTTCTTTGAAGAATTAACAACAAACTGAACCGATCCTTCTCATTTTTCGCATTCCCTAAGTAGTTAGCTGGAAGGGAGTGGTGAAGGGCCAAAAACAAATAAACAATGCATATGTCACATTCGGGGAAGTAATTTATAGAGGCCCATGTAGTTTGCATTTGTTTAATTCAAAATGGTGCCTTTTAGTTTCATATTTGTTTATATTGTAGGTTTAACCCATGTTATTCTTATTGAGAAGTAGACGGGTCGGGCGGCAGTATTTAATTTTGTCCGATTAAAAAAAATACTATTCACATTTTTCGAAGCAAACTTTCGTCCAGTTAGAGCATTGTCTATACCATCGAATCTCAATGGCCTTTTCGGATATTAATCGGGTGCTCGCTAACCCCTCATAATATAACATTTTTCTAAGTGTCTGACTAAAATTTTTTTTCACATTTAAAAAACAGCCAGGATGTTTAAAAATGCCAAAAGTTAAAAATGAACATTATAAAAATTAATTTTATCTTCATCATCTAGATAGTCTTTTGGGGCCCTGATTGAATTTTGGCCAACCTATCAGGACGAAAGAATGTTCGAAGTGTTAATTCTAAATATGTTTCGCACTTTTACAAATATATCCAGGGCGTTTAAAAGTATAAAAATGGAAAATGCGCATTTAAAACAAAGAATTTTATCTCATTATCTAGAGTCTAGAAATAATTTTTTTGAGTCAACCGTCTAAAATAGATTTTATAAACATCGACTGATTAGCGCTAGACTAGCTCGTTCTGACTAGCGTTTGACCATACTAAAGCGTTCCACTTCTACTCAGGGCCATAATAGACCGTCTTGAAAGCGCCACAATTGCGGTCAAGATGGTCTGCACTGGCTCCGAATAGTTTCCCAATAATTTTCTACACGATAATTTAAATTTCATTTATATATTTTAGTTTGTTTCTTTGGGATAATACCATTTTTTTAATCGCAAATCTTTATTATTATCACTGAATGGATTCATAAAGAAATAAAACTGTCCATATAAATTATTATTATTATTATTATTATTATTATTATTATTCAGTGAATGATTCTTTTTCAAAAAATTGACGCCGTTTTACATTTTTTTTTTAGTTTATGAAGCACAGAAATAATATTGAATTTCTTTGAGATTAATTTGTAGAGAAGGAGAATGAGCCAACTATCTACATCCCTCAAAAGATAACACATTTTACGCATTATTATTTCACTTCATTAGTAAGCACTTTTTTCAAGAATTTCATGTTCCGTTTTCTTTATTTCTTATTTTTAAAACTCTGGATTATTCCAATAATTCTTTTAGACTAAAATATATCAAAATATTAATTGATGCATTGCTGGAAATATAAAAGGAATTTATGTTTCGTGAATATTTCATAGATACAAGTATAAATAGATAATAATGAAAATCTAAATATAACTGTCAGCTTTCAGTACATATTATACTTAGCTCTAATAAAGTCATCATACATATATTTTGTTACTTTATGTCTCATTCATAATTATACGAGTGATATCTCATCAGTAACTACTCATACGTCATTCAAATGCTACTTGTAATTCAATGCACACGACCCACCAATTTCTTGTTCCAATAATTAGTATATTGTTCAATTGCGCATATAAATTTATTCTGCAATTAATATCCGCTGTACAGTTCGGTAAATCAATTATGTACAGAGGGCTGAATTATCGACTTTGTCATATCAAAGATAGATTATAAATTTTCTATTGAAACAAAAATAATCAAATTAAACGAATTTATAGCATCTTGAGGCTGTATAAACTATTAAAAATCACTTTTTGTAGAATTAACTCTAAATCTTTTACATTACAATTTTAAAAAGTACAAATTTAAGAAATTTAAATAAGATAAGAATCAAATTTATATTTCTATGTAACGTCCAGTAACCAAGTTAATGTGCAGAAGTTCTGAAAATAAAACTTCTTTTTTATTTTTATTATTATTAAATCACAACAAAAACATTATTGAAAAATAATCATCCACGTTTCGGCACATATACAGCAACTTTATGAAGGCAAAAAAATTTTGTAATAAAATTTCGAGCAGGCAGGAACAGCAACTGAACCACTATGCTCTCTCCCTGTCACCCGAGAATAAAGTTGAATGTGAGAAAGTGTGTCACAAAATGTGTTGACACACTTGATTCTCAGGTGTCAGGGAGCGAGCCTCGTGGTCTCGTTGCTGTTTTTGTGTGCTCAAAATTTTATTTTAGTTTTGTTCCCTTGAGAAGTGTGCTGTATGAGTGCCGAAACTGTGGTGATCAGGGAGGGTTCACTTATGAAGTCACGCACCGAGGGACGGGGGGGGGGGGGGGGGGGGGGGGGGGGGGGGGGGGGGTCTTGTCAAGCGTAAGCAATCGTGACATAAGAGGGACGAATCATTCTGCGTGTTATGTCACAGAGGGTTTTTCTGTTTTTAATTGATAACCTGAAAAATATGAAGTCCATATACAGCGTGTCTAAAAAGTCCCAGGACGTTCAGATATTTCCTGAGGTAAAATATTTTTAAAAAAAGTGAAGGTCATTCCTGAAGTAAATTTTAATGAGGAATTCAATGGTGACCTTCATTTTGACCTTGAAGTTGACCTTCATGGCTTTTTGAAGGTCAACTTTGTTTTTTAAATAGAAACCCCCTTTTTACATTTTCAATCGATAGAGCGGAAAATTCTACGTTCAGCTACGTACCCAAGTCATAGGTCAATTATAACGTTCAAGGTCAGTTAGAGGTTATTTGAAATTAACAAAGTTTTCGAAGGTCAGGGCAATTCCTGAAGTAAATTTCAACGAGAAATTCATTGATGAGCTCTGTATTGATCTTGGTGATGATCTTCAAGGTTTTTCCAAGCAGTTTACGTTTACGTTTAGCATTACGAATCATCTCCCTATCAATCAACGTAGCCTGTTGCAGAATCCGATTCTGCAATTCGTCTAAGCTTTGAGGTTGCGTTGAGTATACTATGCTCTTTAAATAACACCAAAGAAAATAGTCGAGAGGCGTCAGATCAGGAGATCTAGTAAGCCACTCGATTTCACCCCTTCTTCCAATCCACCTTTGAGGGAACTGAGTATCCAAATATGCTCGCACCTCCCTGCCATAATGAGCCGCTGCTCCGTCCTGCTGGAACCAAATACTTTGAAAATTATCGCCTGTAATCTCCCTTATTCTTGGTACAATTTGGTTTCTGAGAAGCTTTTCATATGCACGGGCATTGAGATTAACATCGGTGAAGAAAGGGTCTATCAATGTATCATTCAAGATACTGGCCCAAACATTAATCTTTTGTGGATATTGTGTGTGACTCTCCAAAATCCAATCAGGATTTGTTTCAGATCAATATCTACAATTTTGCCTGTTAACTTCACCTTTTAAAGTGAAAGTAGATTCATCTGAAAATACTGTATTGTACAAGAAAAGAGGATCTCTATCAATTCTGTCCATCATAATTTCACGAAATTCAACCCGACGATCAGGATCGTCTTCATTGAGCTCTTGTACCAGATGAACTTTGTAAGGATGGAAATTAATGTTTTTTAAAATATCTCACACTGTCTCAGGAGCAACGTCACGCTCATCACTAGCTCGACATAAACTAAGGTGTGGGTTTTCAACAAATGCTTGGGCTATGTCCATCTGCATCTCCTCAGATCCTGCAGATTGGGCCGTCCAGTTATCTGAAGATCCTTGATAGATCCATGATTCATAAAGCGCCTTACAGTTCTTTCAATTGTTGATTTTAAGACAGGATTTAACCCTTCTCCATTACGAAAAGTGCGATTAAAAAGCAAACATACATGAACGTAGAATTGCCCGCTCTATCGATTACAGATGTAAAAAAGGGGTTTTCCTTTAAAAAAACAAAGTTGACCTTGACAAAGCCATGAAGGTTAACTTCAAGGTCAAAATGAAGGTCACCATTGAATTCCTCGTTGAAATTTACTTCAGGAATGACCTTCACCTTTTTGAAAAGTATTTTATCTGAGGAAATATCCAACCGTCCCGGGACTTTTTAGGCATTCTGTATATCCTAGCTGTTTGATATATTCTTTGAGAAGAATAAAAAAGTGTTAATAATCAGGTTTATATTTTTTAGTGGGTTCATGTTACGTTTGATTCCCATATTTGAGAAGATTCCGAAAAGTATTTTATAATTTTTTTTTTAATGTGAAGGGGGGGGGGGTCGAAAGAACGTGGCGTATTATTATAGGCGGTGGTCTCGTTAATTTGTGATTAAGCGTGACAAGTGGTGGGGGGGGGTGTAAAAAGCTTGAAATAAAGTGTGAATTAATATGTGAATGCTCCCTTATTGGTTATTTAATGTTTTTTATTGTGATTTGATAATAATAAAAATAAAAAAGACGAAAAGTTCGATTTTTGGTTTCATTTTCAGGAATTCTGCACATAAAAAAGTAGGAGAATTCTTTTTGAAATACTCTTTTATACATTTATACCTGTTCTTTTGCTATTTGCGATTCGCGGACAATGCAAAATATGAAATTGCACGAGTTGTGCAGCATGAGGATTTATATCAGTTCTTATATTAAATTAAAGTAGGTGAGACCACCCTATAGTAGATAATGATCCTACGGTAGATAATAATTTATTAAAAATACTAATAGATGTTAAAATAATTTAATGTAATTAATATCTAAGATACAATACATGATAATATATTTAAATTATAATTCATTATTTTACTTAGATTTTGTGCTTTTAATGAGGGATTATCTAGTGTAGGATCATTTTCTATGGTAAGGTTGTCTGACCTAATAAAATATATTGTCTAGGTGGATAAAATACCTGTTTTTTCAAAAACAAGTATTTAGAAGGATATTTCTAAAAAGTTGTAATTTCTCTTTTTTCTTTGTTTAACTTTGGAAAGTAAAGTTTTAAAAGAGTCCTTGAAGGGAAACTTTTCGAAGAAAGAGTGGTGTAATTCCGGCGTTTTACAACAGGTCGTGATTCAATTTGGGTTTTCCAATTACTTTCGCAAAAGCAACTTTTGTCTACAGTTGAACTAAATATGTTCTCGTGACGATAACTGGGTCCATTAATAAACCTATGAACTTTGAAAACAGATTGCCTCGGCAATGTGGACAGGAAAGAGGAGGCAAATTTGCGAGCATTGATTGAATTACATATCGAGGAAAATGGAAATGATTATATTACACATTTTGAAGTAGCTTAATTTTATTGCTTTTTCAAATTTAAAGTGCTCATTGAAATATATTAATGGAATTAAAACATGTTTTGATAATGGATCATTCAAATACTAAAGTCCCTTTTATATTTGTAAGTAAACCTTTTTTTATATATTTAACATAATAAAATTACACAAGAAGAAATTTATGTAATTAATCACTAATTATAATTGTTTTAATAGTGTTGTAAATTAATATAATGTTACCAAATAGAGCCTAGATTGAAGTATTCTTACTTTTATAAATAAAATTTGACTATATCTCTTCCAGGATAAGCGTCCTTATGAAACGTTACTATTCATATTCTGAAATAAGATCAGTTGCTTCCTTGCGCTGAATTTTCATGTAGGTGAACTAAATCAGCGGGCCCAGGCCCGGTAACTCGGCAGCCCCCCCTGCCGCTATGATGACCTTTTCATTGGCATGAGATTTAAGGTTGTTTCAATAACTAAAAACATGAAGACACGGCTCAACTCGATTCGAATTATCTAAATAATTTTCCTGATATATTTTCATAAAATGAGAAAAGGTCGATAAAAATAGTTTAATATTTCCAGTAATTAAGTAAATCTTGAAATAAATGCAAAATTACAAAAACTCTCAATAGGCATTGAAGATATGAACAGATTTTTATCAACCTTCTTTTCCTTTGCTTAAAATTATATTAGGAAATTGACTCAACTATTTAAAATTGAATTTATAACATCTTATCACATATGAATTTTTTTCAACCGTCTCTAATTCTCTAACAATGGAAAGGTCGCGTGATGCGTGTAATCGCCCGCATGACCGGCAGTCGAGTATCTCCTCCCCCCTGGGTTCCAGTATTGTGAACAAAATTGTATGGTGGCTGCCCTGGCCCTCTCTGGGAACTGTGAAAAAGTTTGGGAAATGCTTATAAATCACACACTTTACACCCTTATCCCGGTCTCCCTTTTTCGCATTTTTTACAGAATGCCTCTCTTGATTCCGAATTCATCTCTTTGGTCGAATATTCAACTGTTTTCTTGAACATTTTTCTTTTTGGTTAGAAAATTGTCTTCTATTCCAGAGTAAAAATGGTTCATCTTGAGTTTGACTTGGTGATGTCTTGAGTTCGTCTCCAAGACATCGATGTCTGGCTGCGTTTCAAAACTGAGTCGAAACATGAGCCTCGTTTTACTTTAAGGCCTTATTATGGTTAGTCTTAAGGCAGCGTATATTTGTCTTAAGGCGAACTTTTTTCGACTCAGCAATGAGATTAAAATTGATGAATTGAAAATTAATGACAAATTAAAGAATTAGAAATGTGTTATAATTAAATTATTTATTTTTAATTAAAAAGTAGAATCTGCGGGTCAGAAAAGTCTTGTGTAAAAAGTCATCTTCTTTAGTAAAAAATTCAACTGTTTTATTGTACATTAGTTTCTTGGACAAAAATTTCGTCGTTTTGGATTATTATACTTCTACTATTATATTTCTTGTTCAGAATTTATCTTTTTTTGTTACAAAATTCTACTAGTTAGTTAAAAATTTAATTATTTTGTTGTAAATTTCACAATTTTCTGAAAAAACTTTTCTTTTCTGGTTGAATGTTAATTCTTTTGATTTAAAAAGCCTACATTATACTGAAAATGTAATGATTTTGTTGACCATTCAACTATTTTGTTGAAACTTCATCTTTTTGGCTTGAGAATTCAAATAGCCTGTCTTTTCTTTTCGAAAATCCATCCTTTTGGATTAAACATTCCTTCTTTTGGAAGAAAATTGTTTTTAACTGAAAATTTATCTTTTATGGTTGAAAGGTAATTCTTTTTATTAAAAAGTCTACGATCATATTTTTGGTCCATCATTCATCTCTTTTTGTTATAAATTCTACTATTTGGTTGAAAATTTAATTAATTATATTTAGTCTTTTTAGATAAAAATGCATCCCTTTGGATTTAAATTTCATTTTTTATGCTTAAAAGTTATTTCTTTTTAATTACAAAGTCTACTACCATATTTCTGGTCCAGAATTTACCTCCCTTGCTAAAGAATCTCACTATTTAGTTAGAAAGAAATTTTTACATTATATATTTTACCTTACATTTCCGAATTTATGCGATGCAGTCATTTTTCATGAATAATTATTAATATAAAGTCTTAAAAGTTAAACGGAAAAGTGTATTTTTTGACCGGGAAAAGTGGGAAATATCCCGGATTTTGAAAATTTTGTGTGGCCAGTCAGAATATGTATTCGCTGACCGATCATTTTTATCGATCGGCAAAAAAACATACCTGTAAATTGTTTCACACAATTTTGAAATTGATCTGTTAGCTGATAATTTAATTTTGCACGGATTGAAACGCTATAAAGAATATACATCAAGTTATGATGAGCAAAGAGTTCGGGATTTTCTGTGTTGTTATTAAAGATCATTTTCAAGAGGATAATCAGCACATTCGGAGCTAATGCATGTAAATAACATTGGAACCTAGATTTATGCAAGTATGGCGGGCATGGGCCGCAGTGGCTCTCGACACAAATCCAGGAACACTGAACCGTAAATATGTAGGACCGCATGATCCATTTCTGTAGGATTTGGATGCATGACCTAAAATGATGCAATTAATGCTCTGAGAGTGTGGCCCTCATGAAGTTTGTCACACTTGACTGAGCATCTAGTTTACGAAAATCCAGGTTCCAGTGTATATCAAAATTTAATCTGTATCTATGACTGACAAGCTTATTCATATTTTTTATCGCGTAAAGTATTATTTCCAATAATTCTAAACAATTACTTTATGTAGTACTTCTTAGAGTCAGGGGTAACTGAAGAAAATCACTTATTCTGGTTCCTTTAAATATATTTCTTCTTTGTTGTAATCTAGAATTTACATTTCCTTCTAGGTAGTAGAAGTTTGGCGATTGCCTGAAATCCAAATAAAAGTTCTAGGACTTTAAAATTAGTCATGATGAAATTTACGTATATGGATAGGGTACTTTCGATGTTGGTAGTTTGAAATAGAATTTATTCTAGGATAGTCGGTTTTGAAGATAGAAGTGCAGTTGTCTACAATGAAACAGATGCTGCCCTTGTTAAAACTTTAATTTAGTTTTTCTTAACGTTTATATTCTTTAAATACATATAAGTTGAATATTTTTAACTTTAAGTTAGTTATGATTTTATATTTTGTTGCAGGGAACAAGATGTCGGGAGTGGATACACGTGGCACTGACAAAAGCCCCACTGGGCAGCCTAGGTGAGCAATACAAATTACACAATACAGACTCAAATCCTGAAAAAAATAATTAGAAAAGAAAAGTTATATTAAAAAAAAATTATTTCTTCAGTTACTTAAAAAAATTACTTTTATTAATATAACTGATTACTTGATGTATATTTGATGTCTCTACCGGGAGTGCGGGGAAGCATCCTCCCTCGAGAGCGGTTATATACATAACATCCCGTCGTTTATTAAAATGATTAGTGAAATTGTTTCTTGTGCGAACCTACGCATTGCACGCAAACCTGTTTCAAAAACACTTTCCGTAATTTATTGTCGACTCTGATTACTCGTTTTATTTCTTTATGACGAAGGTCGGTTACAGCAAGTGAGTGATTCAATAAAGCAGAAAATTTAGTACGAACGTTACAGAGTCAAAATTATAGGTAAGGGGTGAAGCATTAAAGGGTTCAAGTTGAAATTAGTATTTGAAAATTACTTTGAACTAGCAATATTATTCGCTCGCTAAATGCAGTGTGGTGAAATTGCATTGCATTTTTGATTATTTAAAAATCAAGGTGAAAAGGCGTTTTGGTAAATGTAAGAAATACCTCAAAAATATTCATTTTGAAACGATTTTTCATTCTTTTTAATAGCTTGGAATACTTTCAAACTCTCTTTAATGCTTTTGAATTCTTTTCCTTGAAAGCTGATGAATTCTTCCGAATTCTCAGATGTATATGAATTTATTTAAATTCTCTGAAATCATTGAATTAATTGAATTCGTGGCATTTCTAAATGCCAAGGAGCTTTAATATAATTTGAAGAATTCAGAGGGATTCACATTAAAACAAAGAATTTGAGGTATTCAGAAGATTTAGAAAATTCGAAAAACTTCAGGAATATAGTATATTCGAGGAATTCTAAGAATTCGAGGAAATTCAAAGTAATAAAAGATTTGAGGAATCTCAGAGAAATCAAGAATTTAATGGAATTAAAAAATTCAGGGAATTTAATACATTTCAATAGCTCTAAATATAAAACTCCTACTTAAAAAAATGTCAATTCTAAGTTTTGAAAGCCTTTAATTTCTATAGCTATAAATTTCATGTAAAGGGATTACAGAATTGAGAAAATTATTATTATTATTAAAAAATTTCAAAGAATTTGAGGAATTTAAACAATTTAAAGAATTTAGCGGATACACAGAAATTCAGAGAATTCACTATATTGAAGGAATTTATGGATTTCAGAGAAGTCAAAGAATTCATAGATTTGCAGGAATTCCGAGAATTTTTATTATTCGAGGTATTAAGGATTTGAGAGAATTCAAAGAATTTAAGGAATTTTAGAGAATTAAGAAAATTCAAGGAATTAATTAAATGGAAGCAATTAAAGGAATCCATAACATTCAGATAATTAATAGAATTCAAGGAATTTCAACAATTCATAATATTTAAGGAGTTATGAGAATTTACAGAATTCAAAGAATTTCAGGAATTCAAGATATTTAAGGGTGTCAGAACATTCAAAGAACTCACAAAATTCCAAATATTCCAGAAATGCAGAATATATAAGAAATTCAAGGATTTTATGGAATTCAGCGAATTTAAGAGATTTCAGGGGATTTTGAGAATTCATAGAATGTCAGGAATTCTTAACATTGAAAAGGAATTTAGGAAATTTAGAATATTTAAGGAATTCAGCATTTTTCAGGAATTCAGAATATTCAAGGATGTCAAGGAATTTAAGAGAAATGAAGGATTTCAGAAAATTCAAGGAATTCAGAGACGTTTTAGAAATTTAGGTAATCTGAAAAATTTTTATTGTTCTATGTATAAAACTCTTAATTTTGAAGAAATAAATGAACATTCTTAATTTCTACTTTTATATATAGGAAACTCAGAAGGATAAGACTCAACTCCTGCTTGAAGTTAAGAAACTTTAATTTTAATACATTTTAAGCATTGAATTATTTTTATTGAAACTAATATGAGAAGTTAAAAACATTAAAGACTCTTTCTTTATTCCAAGTATTTTATTGCAAAAAATAAACAAGTCATAAACTTAAAAAGAAAATCGAACAAATATAGTAACTAATAAAAAAATTAAATATATTTATTTCAAAAATACGAGATTTCGATTATTCATTTTATTTTGTTGTACATTTTTAAAGATTTGGAATAATCCCAAAGTATTTAATATATTATCAATTCTACACAATTATTTTCCTTTAACACTTATGAGCTTCTACCTCTACGAACCAAATTCATGCGGCGAAGGGAATTTGAATAATTATTTAAAATAATAAAACTCTCAATTTTACCATGTATTCATAAAATTTTAATTCTTACCGAAAAATAATTACCGACGATTGTCGATTCTTATCAGTAATAATAATCGAGAAGTTAGTATTCGCAACACGAAGTTGGTTTGCAGAGATACTTTTGTGTTTCTATTTTTGTTATTTTTATTTAATCTGTTCGTTCTGTTATTGAAAGGATTTGAAGCTTAGAAATACATAAGTGGAAAAGTGAAAAAGAATACTAAAATACTTGGAATAAAAAGAACTTTTTTACCTTTATGTTTTCTAATGTTAGTTACAGTAAAAATAATTAAGCTGTTAAAATCTATTACAATTATAATGTTTTAATTTCCAGCAGGAGTGAAGTCTTTAACGTTTTTAGCTTATTATATAGAAAAGTCAAAATGATTTCAAATATTACAAAAGTTTTATGAATTTCATCTATAACAAATCGTTCAAAACTGTGAATTAAAAAATATATATTTTTTGTTTGACCTATATTCTAATCAATTGCTTGAATAAATGTCTACAATTAAATAATTTTAAATTTAAAACTTTAAATAATTGAATAGATACGAATTCAAAGTCTTCGTTATTAAATAGCCTGTAAATGAGGAATATTCAAAATTGTACACTTTTAAAATCTTCGAGACTATAAAAATGGAGAAATGTGCATTATTGGACTTACCAATTTAAATCATTTCACTTTTTCACATTTAAAATTAAAAAATCAATTTTACAACATAAAAATATACAATTTCCAAATCTATAACGTTTCAATTGTAAAAATTTGAATTTAACTTACTAAAAAATATCACAATATAATATTTTAAGCCTTTCAAACTGAAAATTCGCAGTTTTTAAATTTTAAAATAAAAATTGTTCGTTTTTTTGTTTTAAGTATAAGTTATATATTTAGGGCAATGCAAATTTCACAGATTCCTCGATCTCGTGAAATTCTCTGAAATTCCTTGAATTGTTAAAAATCTTTGATTTCTCGAAATTCCTTGAAATCCTTGAATATTCTGAATTCCCTGAATTCCTTAAATTTTCGTAATTCTTTAAACTCCCGGAATTTTTTGAATTTTCTAAATTCCTGAAATTATCTGATTTGCTCAAATTATCTGAATCCCTTAGATTTTTTGGAAATCTTAGAATTTTCTGAAATCATTAAATTCGATACATTCCCGAAAATCCTTGAATATTTGAAATTGCATGAATTCTGTGAATTCTCTGATTTCTCTAAGTATACTCAGTTTGTTGAGTATTATAAATTCTTTGTATTTTCTGAATTCCTAAAAATCTCTGAATTTGTTAAATTTAGTGAGATCTTTGGTTTCTCTGAATTCCCTGAATTCGTTATATATTCTGAATTTGCGGAATTCCTTGAATTTTCTAGATCCCCTAAATTCCTGAAATATTCGAAATTCTCTAAATTACTTAAATTTCTTAAATGATCTCACATTCTCTGAATTTCCTGTAATCCTTGAACATCCTAAATTCCGCGAATATCCGGAATTCTCTGAAATCCTTCAATATTCTGAAAGTTCTGAATATTTGAGATTGCTGAAATTCTTTGAATCCTTTAAATCTTTTCAATTATCTGAATTAATCAATTGTCTTGAATTTTATCAATTCTTTTCAATTCTTCGAATTATTTTGAAATCCATTGAGTTCACGGAGTTTTAAGATTTCAGAAAATTTCACGATTTCAAAGAATTCAGATAATTCAGACCATTTAGATGAATTCAGATATATCTGGGAATTCTGAAGGATTGAGGTGTTTCTAAAGACGTGTGAAGAATTCAATAGGATTTGAAAGAGTTTAAAAACATTCCAAACAACTTAAAAGAATGAAAAATTATAAAATCTGCATATTTATGAGGTGGCTTTTTGAATTTTTCAAGACACTTTCCACATTAATCTGTGAAAAAATAAAAACATTTTGCTTGAGAAAAACCCGCATGCCGATCAAATTATTAGCATTTTTTTAAGTGGCTAAATAGTATAATTTGAAAATTTGAAACACAGTAACCTGTTTGTATTTGCAGATTATTAATCATTACTAATTATTAGACATCTCATTAGCAAATTGTAGAAATGTAAATGTGAACTTTACAATTGCATAAAAAGAAAGGTTTTCCATACTGTCCGGGAGGTGAAATACTGAAATAATTATTTTAATTTTTCCGATGACAGTTATTGGCACATTGCAGAGATAGCACTCTTCACTATATCGGTATTTGTATGCCTATCGCAGGCCTACCAGAAAAGCCTTTGCAGCAAATTTTTCATCAGTCACTCATCCATGATATTGCGAGATCGAAAATACGTGGATCGACATGATGAAATTTCGCTTCGGCATAGGTAGTTCAGAAGAAAATACATGGTCATGTTAGTCCTGCTTTTAATCCGAAAATGTAAAAGATGTATCATTAGATTAATAACCTTACACAAGTTTTCTAAAAAATTTATAATATTTTTCGGTATTAAAAATATAAATAAATTGCCTTGACAATTAATAATAAAAAGTTTTTAAAAACGGGCTCGCTACGATTTCAGTTTGAAATTGAACAATTGCACATATTTCTGGTCAATACATAGTACAGTGAAATTAATGATTAAACGAACTTATCTAGATCATTTTTAATTTGTGCCCAATTGAAAAATTTCATCAAGATAATTTGTAAACCTGGTTCAAATACGCTAAAAATAACACTTTAAACTTATGGATCTCTTAAGAACAAAAATGTCATGTTTTTGAAAATTATCCAACTTTTTGAATTTTAGTCTGATTAAAAAATTTCAAGAAAATATATTTTATATCTAGTAGAATTTTGGATTGATATTTCATAATCCATCAAAAAAATTTTAATGTTGTTGGGATAATTTGCATGTCTTTTTATCGTGCACCAAGAACTTTGACAAAAATATCTAAAACGCGTAAAAAAATTTTGTTTCAAATTTTAAAAAAATGTAATTTTTAAAAATTTGGTCTAATTGTAAAATTTAACTCAGTTTCTAAATATATTTGACATACAGTGAAAACTTTTAATAAAATTTCCTAATCTGTCAAACAAATACTCTTGAAAATTATATAAAAGTACATATGTGCAAGTCTTCCACCCATGCATAAGAAACGTTGACAAAAACATTTCTGAAATTTGACAAGAAAAATCAATTCTTAAAATGCTCAATATTTTTTAATTTTGGTTGTACATATATCTGGTAAATTAAAATACCCTTCATTTGATGATGTTTAAAAAGTGCATCGATGGCTCACCCGATTGAACAAATCCTACAACATTCAGGTAAGCATACAGCTAGATGCCACCAAAATGTTATAACTTTCGGACTTTGTGAGTACCGAAACGTAAAGATCCGTTAAAAACCAAAGAGCGAAATTTAGAACAATTATTACACTATCATTAATGATAATGTAAAATAAACGTAAACAATCAGAAAAAAACAGGAAAATCCGTCATCGCAATGACCCTAAAGGTCCTTTAACGTTTGATAAACTTTTAAAATGCTAAATGGTTTTGTGCATAAATATTCAATTAAAAATTACTACCTTTCAATTTTTCGATGACTTCATCATCGACGATGCCTAATGCTAGCAATTCCTCGCACAATTCTTTGCTGCTGATTTTCTCAAAATTTGTCATTTTTCTATTCTCTAGTTTCCGTCGCCTGCTGCCAATTAGGTATTTTCACTTCAAATCAAGAGGCTAACTTCACTTTGTAGATAGCTGAGGGTAAAACAAGGGACCAAATGCATGGAATTTAGTTCAATCTTGCCCTATTTTGCTAATATCTTCATAAAAGATAATTTTTTATATATAAGTGTATTTGAAAAATAGTTTCTATTTTTTAATTTCTATTTAATTAAATAATAAAACCATTATAATTATTATAAATTACAACGATATTACAGAAATAAAGTTTTGTTTAATGCATTTGATCCATTGTTTTCCCCTCAGCTTTTAACGAAGTGAAGTTAGCCGATGATTGAAGTGAAAATACCTAATTTTGGCGCCTTGTATTACTGCGCTTGCGTGGAATTCAAAATGGACATTAAAAACAATTCTAGTAATTAAAATAAATAATTATCATAAGATGTACAAGAATGTATATAAATTGTGCTTAAGAAATATAAGTTAGTTTGCGGAATTCAAAGAAAATAAGCTGTTAATGAGAAAATACGCGTGTTATACATTTTTCTCTTAACTGAAACTCAGCAAGTTTCTGAAAAAAATATTCTTTGTTATATGCAAAACAGTAATAGCTTCAAATAATTTATAATTTTCAAAGTAAACTTACCTTTCATGAAATTTTTTTCAAACTCAGATATACACCTCTTTATCACCTTCAACAAAATTTTGACGTTTAGTGACAATATGTTATCAATGAGATACAGATGTAATAAGTTTTCTTCACTCTCAAACGGAGACTCGAATATATGTGAAAAATTAGAATGTAATGGAATTAATACAATATTTTCAAATAAAACGTGTATAACAATACACGGGTAAAATGAATTTTTAAATTACTTTTAGTACTTGACAACATTTACAACCCGTGTATTGTTATACACTAAGTTTATATATTCCGAGGAAAAAATAATAATTAAACTTTTGGTTAAACCTCAATATTACAAATAATATTGGAGGATAAATAAAATCCTAATTAGAAATTTTTCCTCTTTCAATTTGTTTTAAGTCTATAATTGATTCACTACAGTTACGGTATAACTGATTAACTTCAGTTACAGGGTTTTTTACTGTTAAAATTAGTAAACTTCTGAAAATAACTGATTCATCAATTAAAATGAAGTGTACTGAATGAATTAATAAAATTTCTACTAATTCAAATTTAGAGAGTTTATTATGAATAAATTGCTGGTTCAAAATTTTTTATTATACATTTTTAATTTCGAGTGTCATAAATTTAAAACTGTTAATTTTTTAATTTGAATAGATAGAATTGAGCTTTTACATTTTTAAGTTACATGTCTGACACAATTTTTTTATTCTATATTTTGCTTTTGAGAGGGTAAAATATGTACGTCTTCATTTTAATTCTGTCAAATTTTGATTGTCTCAAATTAGAGCCAGTTCTTAAACAAATGAAACAGCTGTTGACATGACACTTTAATAAAAAAAAATTCTGTGCGGAGTTTAATAATAATAATAATAATAATAATAGTTAAAATAAATAATATAATATATAATAGATGTATGTGATATGTGTGATATGATATAATATAATATAATATGAATAAAATAAATGATACTAATTGCTCTAACATAAGAAGCATCCAGAGGTAACTGTTTCTACCTCCAATGCTCTTAGCCGCTGTTTGTACGGCAGCGGTAAGGGATAAGATCCAAACTACACCAAACTACTTAGTCCGAGGCTATGATGTAAAACCGGGTTCACCCGAGTAAAAATTAAACAACAAATAAAAACTGTAGTAATACTGATCAGCCTTAAAAAAATGCAGTAGAAATTCTGAAACTTAAAATTGAACCAACGAAGAACAGAGTGAACCAAACGTACTTTATTTTTGTAGAATACCCTAAAACTGGGGCTAGCGGCGTATCTTAATTTTTGTATTTAAAACACGATATAACTTTCTCTGAGTTTGAACATTAAATTTTAACAATTTTTAATTTAAAACATCTACAACTTTCACCTTGATTTTACATCCAATACGCGTTTTTGTTGCAGGCAGATCAGAACGCACAGCGTTGGATTACCAACTCGGACATCTCTACTTGCGGAACCACCACCTAACGGAAATGACGGAGCACCACCAATTCCTCGCCGGCATTCCGCTACCCCCACGGTACGAAATTTCACATAACTCGCATACATTTCTAAATAGAACTTTATTTTCAGCAAAAAATTATCCCATAACTAAATTTTAGGATCATTTTCTTGCTTTACTTTAAAGTCAAGTTCATAAAAAAGAGAACTATTTAAAAGATGTCTAAACGATTCATTTTTCTTGGGATCATATTAAAAAACTACATACAATACTATGCTTGGAAGGAGTTTATGATGCGTGAAATTGAGAAATGCGTGGTGGGAGCTTTTCGTAATACATTTGAGGCTACATAATCCTTTGACAAAACTGATCTAAGTATTTCATCTCGTATATAATGATAGACCCGAGTCTAATCTCGTAAAGGCCAGATATAAAAAATTGAATGGGTTCCTCTTATTTTATTTTTATTATAAGCTGTAAGAGGCAGCTTGTGTTCCAGGAACATCAGCAATGTCAATTAATAAATTCTCAAAAGCGAAATAAAACACACATCTTTGATATTTTATCTCTTTAGCTTCTTTAGTTATGTCTTCCGAAATTGAAATCATTTTTTACCTAATATAAAGGAAAGGTATTAAATTGATAATGAAAGAAAATGAATTTAACATATCTTTAATCAATATTGATAAATATAAACGCTAGATAATTTTACTATTGGTTTCGTTATTTTTTTGCTTTTTTAGTTGTTACTTTCACCAAATTCCTTAAAAAAAGTAAGACTGGATTGCGAAAATCATTATACTGCCGTCTTGCTATAGTAGCCGTTTCGGAGGTACCCTTTATGTCATTCGTACAATTTCGGGACTCACCAAACCATAAACAATCAGGGCTGTCTGAATCATGTCTGTTGTTGTTTCGTCTTAAAAATATTTATTTTTTATTTTTGTCATTTTGATTTTATAATGTCGTGATGAACGTGGAAATTTTTGGGCTCGAAACTCAAACTTCGTAAAAGTACTGATTTTGAAGTATGTACGTGTATATATCAGGGTAGCCATTTTAATCTTCGGTTCGAAAAAATTTGTCACGGTCAATAAAATTGAAAAATTCGATCTCTAAGGCTAAGAATTTTTCCATTTGAAGTAATAAAAAACAAAACTAAAAACGCAGGACCATAAAATGGTTTTGGGAGTCCACTGGGATTCTGATAGGTATACGTTATGTTTTTGGGGTCACTGAACACGAATCCATTTGCAGAATTAAGCCAGCACGTTCGGATTTGCAGTAAAAATTAAAAAAATGGTTATAAACCTGGAATTTCTGCATAAATTTCGTCCCTAAACCTACAAACGCCAAATTAAGAAGCACCAAACCGACAAACTAACAAGCCCTAAACCCGAAAACCCCAA
Organism: Belonocnema kinseyi; assembly: GCF_010883055.1. NCBI lineage: Eukaryota > Metazoa > Arthropoda > Insecta > Hymenoptera > Cynipidae > Belonocnema > Belonocnema kinseyi. The sequence goes on from NC_046658.1 coordinate 71,992,735, forward strand.
ACCCCAACCCAACAAGCCCCGAACCCACAAGCTCCATATCAACAAACCCACACACCCCAAGTCAAAAAGCTCCAAACCCACACACCCCAAATCCACAAGCTCCAAACCCACAAACTCCAAATACACAAGCTCCATGTCCACAAACCTACAAATCCCAAACAAACAAGCTCCATATCCACAAACGTACAAACCCCAAACCAAAAAATCCCAAATCCACAAACTCAAAAACCCCAAACTAACAAACCATTTTTTGTCGGTCTGGAGTTTGTAAGATTGTGGATATGGAGCTTCTGGGTTTGGGTTTTGTACGTTTGTGGATATGGAGCTTGTGGGTTTGGGGCTTGTTGGGTCGGGGTTTTGGGTTTTTTGGTCTTGGGGCTTGTTAGTTTGTAGGTTTTAGATTTGTTAATTTATGGTTTGCATGTTTGGGGACGAAATTAATCCCGAAATTCCAGGTTTTTAACCACTTTTTGAATTTTACTGCAAATCCTGACGTGTTGGCTCAATTCTGCGAATGGATTCGTGTTAAGCGACCTCAAAAACAATAAGTATACCTATTAGAATCCCAGTAGACTCCCAAAATATTGTGTGGTTCTATGAAATTAAAGCACTCTTGAATTTTTAACTTTTTAAATTGACGTTTTAAAATTTTTCAATTTCAAATCTTTTGTATTCGAATGCTCAATAATTCACACGTATCAAATGAAAAGTAGCAACATTTTCCAATTAAACAAGTTTAAATAAAATAAATGGTCAATGTTTTCAATAAAAAATTTTCTACATCAAACGCTTTTAGTTTAAAATTGTTGAAGTCTTCAAGCTTAAAAGTAAAAATCCAAAATTGAAAATTTTTAATTTAAAAGATTTTTTAATTACGCATTGCAAAGTGAATGGTATCATAATTGAAAAAGATAACAATTCAACCCATTATTTTAAAAGCTGTTAAAATCGAACTTGCAAAGATTTTTCTTTAAAGATTTGTAAATTTCTTAGTAAAAAAAAAATTCTTAAAAATAGACTGTTTTGAGGCACTTGATTTCACTTCGTCTAAAAGCTTATATGTCTCCTCGAAAGATAAACACTACCTATTGTTTTCCTTCGACATTTTCGTAATGCCTGACTACATCTGATTACGCAACACAGAATCTAAACACTGAATGACTGGAAGCGAACTGAAGCGAAAGTCTTGCGAGATTTTTGCCACTGACTGAAAATGACTGAGGCAGGCGACACGATTAAGGTTGTATGTAAAAAAATCAATCTCTGGTTTCATAGGTAATTCAATGAAAAACATTAAAATTTTAGTCACTTTCGAACTGATAAACATAACAGTATCGCACAGCAGCAACATTCTTCTCTCTCTCCAGCCTATCTGCTGTACCAAGCTATTCAAACCATCGAAATATCGAAATGGACCGGTAATGCTTTGGGGAGAACTGAAATGGGATCTAGAGAGAGAAAAAACATATGAGACGTAGACCTGACTTTGTCTATTTCAGAACTCTGTCAAGGGAATTGGTAGCCACGGGTATTGCCTAAATATTCTGTACGGTTAATTAAAAAAAAAAAGATAAACAACACATTAGAAAATTGTAGTTATAATAAATTGAATTTTAAAGAACATTCATGTAAAATAACCTGTTTCAGATAGATTATTTTAAAAACTTGATAACCTTAAATTCTTCTTGAATATGGATTGAAAATGCTACAATAATAATCGTTTTGTGAGTTCAAAAATAATGTAAAAACTATTCAAAATTTGAACAATATTTCTATAACATAAAAAATAACCATTTGTATTGAATAGGTACTATATTCAATAACTTTACTTACGTATGAAAACATATCCTCATATAAACGTCTTGACAACGCTCACAAACTACACAGACTGCCACCATTTTTTATATTTATTAACAATAAATTATAATTAAATAAATTATAAATAAATCAATTCTGAAAAGTGCGATAAACGTCACATTATTGGGGCACTCGCGACACAAAGCACGGTCCTGTGCTACGCCAAACTTCACCTAACGAAAATATTCTCAACCAATCAGCTTTATCTAGAAAGAGATATGTCTACGTCTCATATATTTTCTCTCTCTCTCTCTAGAGCTCATTACCGTTCCCCCACAGCATTACCGGTCCATTTCTATATGTCGATGTTTCAAACGCACATGACAGTTGATCAGCCATGGTTAGGTTTTAATTGTGACGTTGCACGATCACGAATCTGCCGCTGTTCAAAAAGTAAGATGATTTTTTAATTTTCGCGGGCTACGTACATTCAAGTTTTAAATTTTTTGTTTTCTTGTGTTGGTACACTCGTCACGATCATATGTTCACAGTTTTGACTATATAGCTCGTGTTGTTTTTCTGGCAGAGGCGTAAAAGGTTAGAAGGGTTTGGTATGCTCGGCGATTTTCTTCTTTCGAAAAAAATGGAGCAAAGAGTTTGTATTAAATTTTGTGTGAAAAATGGAATCCAGTGCTCTAAAACTCTTGAAATGTTGACAGTTGCATACGGTGAGTCTACTCCGAGTAAGAAAAATGTGTATAAGTGGTACAAGCTGTTCCGAGAAGGCCGAGAGAATGTCGAAGACGAACCTCGCCCTGGAAGTCCCAGCACGTCAACAACAGATGAAAATGTTCAAGCAGTGGAAGAAATGGTGTTGAAAAATCGCATTACCATAAGAGAAGTTGCTGAAAATGTTGGCATATCGGTTGGCTCATGCCATGCTATCTTTTCGCAAAAAACGTCCGGAACTTTGGAAAAACAATTCGTGGCTTTTGCATCACGATAATGCCCATGATAGGACATCAATTTTCAACGATTGAGGAGATAAAAACTGCATCGCTGAAAGAACTCAAGGCTATACCACAAAATGATTATCAGAAGTGCTTCGATGATTGGATTACTTTGAAGGGGACAACATAAATATTGAGGAATAAATGAATATTTTTTGAGAAAACCATAAAGTTACCTTATTTTTTGAACACACCTCGAACACGCATCCTACGAATTCTATGGCAGTAGCGCACTGAAATCTTCAACATGCCGGTGCGTAAAATTTTTTCAATGTAGTATGGCTGAACGGCGCCCCACGGAACTCTACTATTTGTACGGGGATGGGATTTGCATACAACCTTAACCGCCGACGATACTGCCTACTTTTTTCATACACTCCTGCGTTGTTGTCGAATTGCTTTGCTGACCTAGCAACCTCACTCCATCGCCCCCTTGTACCACCTTGTTCTCTATAACGGAAACTTTTCTTGCGGGACTGCAGTGTATTTTTAAAATTTATTTACTTTTTAAATTTGTTCAGTAAAAATATTATTTTTCATTCAATATTTAAGTATTATTTGACGTCAAGATATAAAAGATGTTAGAGAGCGATGTTATTTGTCTGAGTGTTGTAATAATTAATGATTAAAATAATGAGTGAGATGTTAATAATGACATACTTCAGACCATAGGACAAAATTATCCTATGGTCTGAAGTATGTAATTTTTAACATCTCACACATTGTTTAAATTATTGCTATTTAACGCTTATTTTGACAAGAAATAGAATTTTCAAGTGAAAATGACTACTTGTACTACTTTTTTAATCTGAAAAAACTGACTTTAAATATTAAAAACTAGTTCAAAGTTTCTTTAATTACATTGGTTGACATTCTATAGTTTTTTGCTCAGACAATACGAGTTTTTCGCTTGTCTTTTATACGCTGAATCCGAATTTGATCGTGAAACAGATTGATCGTTTCAGATATTTGAGAACATTTAAATCGAATGTTCCAATTTTTTTAATGTTTAGAAAACTATAGCGTTGGAACCAGATGCACACAAAAAATTTCATACTGTTATTTACGTTATAAATAAGAAAACTCATTCGAATTACAAACAATTTCATTGACAGAGACCCAATGAATATTTTTCTTTCATTCAAAAAAAATATCATGGAACCAAACAGAATTTTAGAAAAATATTAACTGCAATTTATATAAAAAACATCTATCATCTTTATCGTAAATGGCAAAGCTTATGATAATTAATTTTTGGTCGAGTATTACCTTTTGGAAAAATATGCCAGATTTTAATTTTCTCATTTAGCATATTTTGTCGTTAATGTAATGTCTTCATCGGCAGGATTCTAACAAATTCCAAAGAATTCTAGTTTTATTCCAGAAAGTTTCAAAGTTCATCTTCTGAAATATAAGGTTGATATTTTTGACAGGTGGGTGTTATATTTCAGCTCTAAATATGTATCCCCCATCACTTTCTCCACGACAGCTTAGAAAAGACGAAGAATGTGATCAAGCTCGCAATTTTATTCTTTGGAATTTCAAAGAATTTATTATAAATTTAAAAAAATTCAAGACTAATTTCACCAAGCTTAAAATCAATCTCCGGCAGAATATGCCGGAATAGAAAATTAAAAGACACGCGCATATTGAGTATCTAACTTTATTTCGTCAACCAGAGGACGTTTTTTTTGTTACTTCGATGCTTGGGTAGTCTTCCTCTTGAAAAAGGCTTTATAATTTGATTTGGTGTTGAATATTATTTTAGATTTGAATTTAGTTTTAGAAAAAATGTGGTTGAGCAGATGATATTAAACTCAGAAAATTATCTGAAACTCTTTTTCTTTTGGTATGTATAATAAGTTATGTATAAGGGTAAACAATGCAACTGAGATGAATGTTGGCATTTATAAAATTGTGCCTGAAGTTCCTTAAATCACAGTTAAAGCGACAGGATAAGAAGAATATTTTATTCCAGATTATTTGCGTACTCAGATTTATTATGAAAACTCTGTGAGCTTTCGGAACATCACACTATATTCACATATTACCACATGGGAAATCACACACACAGACACAAACGTTTACGTGCCAGGAATTCGTAGCTTAACGAAAACGTAGTTGCCAAGTGGTTTTCATTGATTGAGCTCACACACTCCTTTAATTTTTTACCACAAACTCGTTGTAAGTACTACATACTCTGCTGCTTTTGCTTTTTATTCTCTAATAGCTTATGGAAATCTCTCTTCAAGTCTTTGTGAAATGGACATCAATGGAATTCCAAAAGTTTCAAAATTCTAAAATAAGCCTACATTTGAATGTAACTTTTGAATCTTATTTTGTAGAGTATTATTTCTATTTTCAGTTTCTCTATTTCAACTTATTCATGAATTCATTCAATTTCATTGCTATGAAAAGATGACCTCCATTAAGCTAACTCACAATCAGCAAGGCATACAAAATTTAATAAGACCCGAAAGCAAGAAGATAGGAGGAAGCGAAATTTAATATTTCTTGGGATTTAGAAATTCTAATGCCCAATAAGGGTAAAATACATAGTTGGGAACGTTTCAAAGCTGTACCACCATTTGTTTTTATGATTGAAATACTTTTATTTAAATATAAAAAGTTCAACATTTTGTAAAAGAGAATTCTGGAAGTAATTTGATGAATAGCTCGAAGTGTTGACCTATGAAAGCTTTGATGCAAAAACTGAGATTGCCTACTGTTTACAGACCTCACTAGCACGGTGTTTTCATAGTGAGAAAAATATTTTGGTAACCATGGCGAGCATTTTGTTAATCGGCGAAAGCATTTTGCTCATCGATGTGATGGACTTTACTCATCGTCTTCGCATACTCTGCGGAATTGACAATTTTCCATGCCTGTAATCGGTGGCCCAACGAGGTTTTTGCATGTATATGTAAAGGAACGATTTTTTATTAAAATTTTTAAAGGCCTTCGCAATATTCTTTTATTTACAAAAATTTCAAACCATGGTCCTGGGACCTTGAACAGCCTTGACACGATTATCACCATACTTCGTATATTCTGAAATTGTACTTTTTATTAGACGTGTGGATAATGGAGTTCTTAAAATCCTATTTTTCTAAATCTCTCTCTAGAATTCTGAAGTAAAACTAATATTTTCAAGCTAAATATTTACACAAAACTGAGACGTAGACATTTTTAGTTGGATATAAGAATTCCTTAGATTAACCAGATTGGCGGAAATCTTTTACCTAGGTAGCGCCTCCACCGATACCCCTGAGGCCCCCCGCGATTCCAAAGAGGAGAAAAAATGAGCGACCACTTCTCCCTGCTCAAAAAATCATCAGCCGACAAGAGGACAAAAAAAACTCGAGTCAGTGCAACGACTCAAAGTCTGCGACACTATTGGAACCACTGATGATGCAGCCCTGGTATAATCTTGGGACGGAAAGTGGAAAGCTGATCAACATCGAGACGCCAAAGATTGATCGTGTCCGCTCGAGGAATTCTTCGAGATTGGAACAGAGGAACTTCGTTGTGGATTTCGATAAGGTCGATTTCAGCAAGGCCCTTAAGGACCGTTCGAGCTTCGAGGAACTTCAGCAGGCTTCGAGGGATCTTGAGAAGATCGTGAGGAACACAGAGTCGAACATCGGGGAACTTCGAGGAGTTTCAGTTGATAAACGCCAGGAACAAAGTTTGTCAATGCAAAAGGGCAGGTGAGACTTAAATTTAATATACAGTTGGGATAAGTACTTATTCATCTTCGAAAAACGGAGTCAAGAGATATTTATGTCGCAAAGTTTGCTATTATAATTTAGAAATTCACAGTCAAGGGAAATGCTTTTTGCTCTTGAACGAGACCATTGGTGTCAAGAAATGCCCTTAAAAGCAGAACGTTATATTCTCAAGGGGGCATTCAAGTATTACGTAAGCATTTTTCAGATCATTTTTAAGCAGTTCCCCCCCCCCCCCCATGTAAATATCCGTAAGATTTTTTTTTATTTCTTCACACCAATATTATGTAAAACTTTTCCTAACCCCTCTTTTTTGCTGCGGTCAGTTCTTTAACGACAGAGACGAAAACAGACCTCAATCTAGTGAAAAATTCTTTTCTGATTTTAAGAGTGTAATAATTGCAGTGGACTTTACCCCTCTCCAAAAAACTCTTACGTTATACTTGAACGACCCCTTATGATCTAAAATTTATAAAGTTTTAGGTATTGCAGAAAATCAACTTAATTTCTATAAATTAGTTCAAACACTTTTTTTTTTATTCAAGTTAAATTATTTTAATACTTTTTAGAAATATTTTTCGAAGAATAACTGCTTTGATATTTTGCGGAATAAAATGCCGTGATTACAAACTTGATTCTTTTGTTGAAAATTTAACGGTACATTTTTACAAAGAAAAGCTTTTTTTAGTAGACTGTCTAGCGAAATTAATCTGGAAATAGACTCCAAAAAGAATTTATTGAATCAATAACTTTTCTTCTAAAGCACACATTTTATTGATTTAAATGTATGTACTATGGAATTCATAGCATCATTATTGAACCGAAATTTATTATTCTTTAACTAAATATGTTGTTATTTAATTCAATGCAAATTATTCTTTTGAAGAAGGGCTATTGAGTCAATAGCATTTTTTTTAGTCTGATGGAAAGGAAAAATCGACTATTTTCTTGAGATCGAGAAGAATAAAACTTATCATTGTATTCTCATCTCGCAATTATTTGAAGATTGTCCCAGTCATTGTAGATTGCGGTTCAGAAAATGTGCACTTCGCTGTATTAATTGGACCACTGATGCTCTGAAAATTGAACTGCTATATAATTTCCATAAGGTCTTTAGACCATATCACGGTTGAGTTGCTACAGTGGAGTTTTCATCTGATCGTTTCAGATTTAGTGAAATTAGGACGGGAGATAATACGTATTTAATGAACTTCTCTCGGCATAGGTTCAAATTACTTTTTTTTAAATAGGATATATAAAAGTGAGTAAATATAAAGAATACTTTTCGTCAATAATATCTTCTGTTTTTGTTACTTTGAAAGGGATACTTTAAACCAGTTAAAGATATGTATTGTTTTTGAGTAAAAAAAATATATTCAATTAAATTAATTAACAGTTTTTGGACTCTATTTAAGGAACAAAATAATTTTTACTTTTCTGGGTTGCTATAACGTCATTGTTTCTTTTTATATTGAAATTCTATTAACATAAGCATACATTCTCATAAAGCAGGGAAGTTTCAGAATCTACTTTGCTTGTTAAAAAACTTGCGTTCAAAAGTCTTTCATTTGCGATAAAAGTGGAGTATTAATCAAATACCTTTTAAACGCAAACTATGGATACCTTGCTTGTTATTTTGTTGCCCTATTGAGTTTGTATATAAAACTTTACCGGTGAAACTTGCATCGATCGGTAGACAATTCACTTTACTGGCTTTGAAAGGGTAAAACATTGCGAAAGCCTTTCAAGTTTTCGCCTTTCTTCACTTTCCAGAGCGCAGAAAGAGGGGTTGAAGTTTGTAGATGGGAATGAGGCACTGAAGGAAGAAGGTTTCTCGCAAGATAAGGTCTTCCAGGGTGGAGAAATAAATTTCGAGAACATTTCTTCCATTGGCAGAAGTCGTCAAGAGATGGAGAAACATTCTAAGTTCGAGGAACTTGAAGCTGCCTCCCGAAACCTGGAAAAACACCTTCTAGAAAGATCGAATGCTTATCAAGTAGGGGATCTGACAGTGGATGATTCTCATAGGATTCGAGGAATTGAAAGACACTTCCAGGAGAAGCCTTCGAAGCTCGAGGAACTACAGAAGGCTTCTCATGAGCTAGAAAGGAGACTTCAAGAAAGGACTATCACTGCAATTGAGAAATCATGGAGGGTAAAGTACGAAGCTGAAATGGAGAAGGCTCGAAACATGATGCAGAACAATTTGAGAAAAGAGAAGAACACTAATGAGAGACTAGAGAAGTTACCTAAGGCTACTCAGACCAATCTACCACCACCTCTTAGTTCTATTTGTCAGAGTTCGGTTCCGAAGCCCATCAGCATCCGACAAGATAGCAATGTATCTTCAGACAGTTTTAGTCAGACCAGCTCTCCAAGTTACACCAGCAAAACTATGGAAGCACCATTGCTACCACATAAACAAACAAATGGAAAAGTTCCAGGTATGCGAGTTGACAATATCGTAATTTTGAAGTTTGTAATTCCAGTTCACTTTGAAATAATTAACTTCACAGTAAAAAATTTCTAGTTAATGTGACTCCGCATTTTGACAGGTTTGATGCACTTTGAGAAAGAATTGAGAATTTGAATCAGTAACAACATTTTCTCTTTTGTAAATAAGTAATAAGATAATTACACAAAAAGAGAATAAGGAACCTAGAAATCTTGGTGAAGAAAAAAGTTCTGTGCGGTTACCGATTTAAATTTCTACTGATTCTACGTACTGCTGGTGTTTCGCGAGAAATTTCTTATTTTTAAATTGTTTAATAATTATAATTACTTATATTTATTAAAATTGGACTCATGATTGAAATATTTCATACTTTGTGTTTAAAATTTGGAATGACATGTGTGAAATGTATCTGATTTAGGCAGAGCATTGGCACCCGAATCAGAAAATCCTCCAGGAAGCCCAATCACGAAATCCATGAGCACTCCAGCTAGTTTGCAAACCATCGTCAGATTTCATACTGGCAGTAATATGTCATTACACCACAGGGTGAGTAATTCTCAATTTCCTTTGAAAGCTTACTTTATAATTGATCTCTGAAAGCCGCAATGGTTCTGCAAATCAAGCCATAGATGGCTTAATTAGTCCGAAAATTCTATATCAATTGTATCCTTTTGAAGCTGTCTTTGAACGGCCAAAACAGTATTGGTTACACCCATAACTATAATTAATAATTTTTGTATAATTTCTACTTAAGACATGTTTTTAAACAAATATAATGTTCAAACACACATTGATTTTTAGAATATACAATTTCCTTGACAATTTTAATTGAAATAAAAAGCCGGTGAGAGAAATTAGTAGAATGTAATTTAATACAAAGGAGGGACTTCATAAAGACTGATAATAAAAATTCTCTTTTTGAAGCTCAAAGGTCTTGAATTTTTAATCTAAAAGTCCATTATAAATCCTTTCTGCGTAAACCTAGCAGTTGATATTCGCGCTTAATATTCAGCGCTTCACAGAATGAAACTAATATTCATCAACTCGTGATATGAAAAAAGAAGTATTGTTAAATGCCGATCCACCTTTTAACCGAAATTGTAAGATTTAGCACTAAAATAATCACCATAACAACAATTAATCATTTATTTTTTAAGCAATAAATGCTTATGTTTTATTTGCGTATACAGATTTTTAATGCTTTTTGTATAGATCATTAGAGATATAAGAAGACCCAGTAGCCACTATGTGACTTCGGGAAGACTTCGGTTCAGGTTTGCTCAAGTTCTTGCGAACGCCCTGGCATTAATGATCATTGCTGGAGGCTTAGCAGCTTATTTCAAAAGTAAGTATTACTTTCCTTTCAAACTAAAAAACGTTAAGAACCCCTGATCAAAATTAATTCAAACAAGAATTAGACATAAATGAAGTGCTGATTAATCAAATTTGAAAAATACATGGGGAACACGAAGAAAACCGCATTAGAGTTATACTTTTCAAACGTAACAAGAAGGTTAAAAGATATTTGGACATTTTCCAGTTTGTTGTTTACATAAAGCATAGTTTCTATGCGACTTGAAAAATGTATTTGGCTTTTCGACGTGTTCGGTCTACTCTGAGATTTATTGTTGTCAGAGATGCACATAATTTCAAGATTATAGCCACTTCATATTGCACTGGAAGTTATTGTTCGCATCTCGAATGCTGAAATACATATTCAAGAGGAAGCAAGACAAACATATATACTGTCGCACAACGGCTTTGTAGCCAGAGAGGATCAATAGTCTTCTCGGTCTCATAGTTCCAACATATATCAACTTCTGTCAACAAGTTATTCACATCTACTAAAATCTGCGGTGGTAACTTCCCACGAACTTTCTGCACTCTTTTTGCAACCTGAAACTGGATCTAAGACAAATAAATTCCTTTGAAAAATTTCCTCTGACACTCAGCAAAAAGTTGTCTTGAAAATAAGCATCGTCTTCTTGTCTGTTTTCTTTTGAACCACGTGAATATTTTTTTGACTTTTAAAGAATTGTTTGGCTGCAAGATTCGTCACAAAGAATAATTTTCCTTGTGCAGGGACTCATTTTTAGACAAATGAAAATTTTCTTAAGCTTAAGATGAAATTCCATTTGTGTCAAGGAACGTCCTTTCGACACAAGAAGAGATTTCTCAGACTGAATGCCAATTGGTCAGTTTTGTTTGGAATAAGAAATATTTCAAAAAAAATTTAGACTTTTCGATTAAATGAAAATTCAAAAAAGATTTTATTATTGATAAATGACCAAAAATTGCATTTGTGTATTAAATTTGTTTTTTAAGAAATCGTTAAATTTATCAGCTAAGTTTGAGTCTTGATAAAATTACCATGGATTTTCCAATTGAAAGGCCTGGCATTTAAAGCAACGAATTCATCCATCGAAGAATCGCCAAACAAGGCATTCTTTAATTAAATTTAAAAAGAAAGCATAAAATTAATTATTTAATTATCCAAGTAGCATAAATTATCGCATTATTTGTATTAAATAATTATGAATATTGTTGTAATTATCATAAAGTTTTCAATTTAAAGGCCAGGCACAAAAAAGGAATGTTATTTTTCTAGAGATATGCCCGAATATTGCTTATATTATCATGAACTTCCAAATTAAAAGGACTGGTACAACTAATTTTTTTTGCCGAAAAAATGCATGAATAATGCATTTGCTATTCAATTTGTTTATAGCATTAACAAGAATAATCTTAAGAGACATTTTCTCCATTACAGTAATGTTTTTATCCAAATTTCTTGAACTATAATTTTAAAAAAACGCCCAATTATGGAAAATGATAGAAAACGCACTTTCAAAAAATAATTTTTTCATAAAATTTTGTTGTTAATTATATTATAACGGAGCATCTTTAACTAATTTTACTCTATGAAACTTAGGTAATTGCAAACATTTTCCTATCAAACTCTCTGGAGAATTTCATCAGCTTTTTTCAAAATTTTTACATCCAAATCAATCAATATGTGTGGGCTATACGTTATTTTGCACCAAAAAAGTAATTTTTTCCATTTTGCGACATAAGGAGTGAGTTAGAGGGTTACATATGTCAGGCTAGATGTTGGGGAACTTTCATTGGTACAGTTCAACTTATATTCAAACAATGGGGTAAAGGTATAGTTCAAGAAGCAGTAGTGCAGATCAACGCGTAATTTCCCTCTGATGGATCAGTAGTACAGGGTAGCGTTTAATTAGCCACACAGGTTGAGGCATAATCAGTTATTTAGACTTTTAGAGGAATAGCGCAGTAGCGAAGGTCAATTTTTAATGAGTCAAACTCTCGGCACAGTGGAGATCTTTATATAATACACAGATAAACTTACTATGTCGTAATTTGGAAAAATACCGCTAAATGCACAAAATCAGAAGATGAGAATTTTTACCATCGGGATCGTAAAAAAAAGATACCCCTGAGTACTCAGATAAGTTTTTTAATTAATTAATAACGTTAAAAATAATTCTTTATATAATTTTTGGAAAACACTGTTAACTGCAAAGATGGGGAAGTTGTGATTTGAGAGAGCCGTAATTGAACGTGAACTGCAGAAGTAGAAGAGAAATGGCTGAACATGGCACCAAAAAATTCAACAAAACGTCCTAACGGATAGTTACGGACTTTACAATGGTCTTAATGACCAACAAAAGTGATTCTCATCTGACTACCTCTGTTGAGAAGATCTCGTTATAATTTAATTGCATTTTAAATGTTGTTAAATTTTATATCTAATATTTAAATTTCTGTGAAACTAAGTATTTTATTTCAGGCTTTTCATTTAGAGAATCTATTTTCTAATATTTTATTCCTTTGTTAAAATTTCTTATATTATTATCTAATAGTGTATTCGGTTATACTGCACTGGTGCACTCCGATCTGCACCGAAGCAGGTTGAAGTGAGAAGGAAGAATTAAAAAGAAGTAAGAAGGAGCGATCGGAGTGCTCTTGGAGTACACCAGTGCAGGATAAACAAATGCGCTATAAGTATGTTTAAAATGCTTTCATTTTTAATCAATAATTTCAAGTTTTCCTGATACGTAATACATTCGGAATTTATGGGCATTTAATAATTTAACATGAATTAATTCCGCTAGAATTTCGTATTATTTGTTTTTCACGAAACTTAATAAAAGTTACAACATTCTTATCTATATTTTCAGTTAAAAAACAAAAACATTTGACTTATAATGTATTGAAATTTATAAGATTAATATTTACTTTGCTTATTTAAAGATAAGTTTGAAAACATAAAAGAGTTATTTAAATAATAATAATTTTAATGATAGTAATATTGTATAATAATTATTTTATAATAATTAGGCACACTGCTCTTATCAGATTACGTGATAGCATAAAAAAATGCTTCCGTGACTAATAATATATACAGGGACAACCTCATGCAGACTATTCAAAAATAAAAATCCAACTCTAATAATAATAAAGAGTCTTTCATTGCAAATATTCAATAAGTCTCATTTTGAAGATTAACATTTAAAATGTTATTAATTTGGACAATTTAAAACCAAAAACTCTTGACTTTTTATGTTTAAAATCATCACAATTCAAGAATTTCTATTTCTTAATCTTTCAGAATTAAAGCGTTTTCAATTGTAAATTGTGGAAAGTCTTCAAACTTGAAATATAATTAAAGTAGAATTCCGGAAAATTGAATAATTTGTATCTCCAAATTTACAAAATTCAAGAATATTTGTCAATTGCAACTCTTAAAAATTGTACAACTTTGAATTTCAAATCTTTTAAATTGAAGAGTATTTAATTTAAAAAATGTACAATTAAAAATTCTCTTGAAAATTGTAGAACTTTAATATTCAAATAGGGAGCGTTTACTTATGATGCCATGCACTGAGGGTCAGGGGGGGCTATTATCAAGCGTGAAAAATCGTCTGATATTCTGCGCGTGATGTCACGGAGGGTTTTCTTGTTTTTAATTGACAACCTGAAAAGTATTAAGTCCGTATATATCCTACCTGTTTGATATAAAAAAGTGTTAAAAATCGGGTTTACATTCTTTATTATGTTCATGTCACGTTTCATTTTCATATCTGAGAAGATTCCGAAAAGTATTTTATAATTATTTTAAAAAACGTGAAAGGGGGGGCCGAAAAAACGTGACGTAATATTATAGGTGGGGGTTTCGATATTTCATGACTAAGCGTGGCAAGGGGTACGAGGGGTTAAAAAAGCTTGAAATACGGCGTGACTTCATATGTGAACGCTCCCATATTTTAAAATCGAAGATTATTTCATTTTAAAAATTTATAATTGAAAATCCTAAAATTATCAACAATCCCGAATTTTGGAACTTCAAGAGACTTCGATGTTACCAAAATAGCCGTAACTGCCGATTATGGTGTTTCCCTGAATTGTAGAATCTCAATCAATAACGTTTACTGTGCATTTTTTACTATTTTTTGACATTTTTAAAGAATTTGTCTACAAAAATAAAAAGATCGTATGCAAATTAGTTACCAACAACAACAAAAGCATTTTTTACTATTTTTTGACATTTTTAAAGAATTTGTCTACAAAAATAAAAAGATCGTATGCAAATTAGTTACCAACAACAACAAAAGTTCAGAAAATGAATTAAAATCCGCAATTCACGCGAATAACGCTTTAAAGTTTAAACAGTTTTTGACTATTTTCTCTGCTACGTTAATTTCGCAGTTAACAATGTTCTTCCATAACATGCAAGAACTATCCTCTACAATAGAATTGATTTTGTGATAAAATAAGAATTATAAATGATTTAAAACAATGGAATTCAAAAATTTTGATTTAATATTTTCACCCGTGTATCACGCTACATTCTATTGAAATTCCGGGAATATTTAATTGGAAAATTGAAAACATTTCCGAAGAATATTGTGTCCAAATATGGAGGAAATTAAAAATTTCTACGTTAAGAATGGTGCTATGTAATGTGGCATGAATATTCCTGAGAAATAATTTCGGACTAGAATCCTAAATGTTCTTTAACAATCATGTTTAATAATTTTCCTAGGGAATGTATTCGGAATATTGTTCAACAAGTATATCGAATGTTACCATCTAATATTGACAGAAGATGGACAAAATGTTTTCGAAAATTTCTGTCTAATGTAGACGGAATACTCTTTTGAAATTAAAACTTGAAGTATGCAAAATGGAAGCATGTTAAATTAAATGCCGTTCCATTTTAACAATTCAGGAAAAAATATTTATAACCATACATTTACATTTGTATCATTTTATATTGACAGATTAAAAATTGAAATACCTAAAAACTAGCATTTTCATATTTAAAATTTATAATCTTATCAATAAAAATTATATTCCTAGTTTTCTAGTATTCCGATGTTTCATATAAAATCATCTTCTTTCTTTATTTACTTCGAGAGAAATTTAATTTACGGAGAAGAGTAAAAATCGGAAGCATGGGCTGTGTAGATAATCTGTGGACTATTTCAAGAGCATCCCTTGATATATATATATATATATATATATATATATATGTGTGTGTGTATATATGTGTGTGTGTGTGTGTGTGTTGTCGTTTGTGTAGAATGTCATAGAAGGCTAAATTACGATGCTGGAAAGAGAATAGCTGTTACAAAAGGGATGGTGCTGTTGCGAGTATTTGCTTTTGGGATTCTCTTTTTCAACGATTTCACTGACCAGCCAAACTCCCTCAGTATATTTAGCGACATTTTTCATTCCCCGTTTGCCTCTTGGGGGACAACTATCTGCTTGTTTCCCATAAATTGATCAAGTTTTTCGTTTTTACCCTCGCCGATAAATTTATACCTTGGCTCCCGAAGCTTCAGTTGATTAAAGTTTGGTTCTATTGCGTTTTAAAAAGTACATCGTAAACTGAAGTGTTTTATTTTTTAGCTTTTAATCAAATTAAAAAATGTTTCAAAATGCTTACAGGTTATCCTGGAAATAGAACAAGTAACATATATTCCAAGACCGGAAATGTAATGGTACCTCAGTCAATTAAACCTACCACAGAAGAAAAAAATCCATCTCCTGGTGTGTGCCTGCCAGTTATCGTCAACTTTTGCCAATATCACAAGGTAAACAAATTAATTTAAATTATTCTGTAAAATCTTCTTTTGTTCTAAAATATAAAGAGAATTCAGTAGGCACTTTATTAATTTGAATTTCTCGGAAATGAAACATGAAAGTCAGGTTAAAATCTTTAGCTTTCGGATCCTTTATGCAAGCTTTCTTATCATAAATTGATAAAAAGTAAATTTGTTGATAAAATTCATAATGATACTAATACATTAAAAAAAGCTTTTCTTAAACTCGAATTAATTTTTCTATTAAAATATTCCTTGGTTTCAAAGTTCGATTAACTTCATATAATGTCGCTGAACATGTCATTTTGCAACTCACTAGTATATTGATCCGCAGTTGCGGGGGTTGAATGTCGTCCTAAAATCCGTAAAATGAGGTCATTATGAAAAGTGAATTTCGTTTGAGGACAAAATTCTTGAGATGCCATCTGAGTTATTGTGATATGAAATTAAATTCCTCTGGTTATTAGATTCAAATTAGCTTGATCAATTTCAAGTTTTTCACAAGACTAGCTTTTGTTTTAAGCCGATATGCTACTGGAATATTTATATATGTTATTGAATTCAGGTTTTATTTTTAAAATGAACGGACAAATCAATTGCATTATAAATATTGTCAATTTGAAGTTGATAAGTTCGTCTGGTAGGTTAGGATAAAACACGTAGAAGTCGTATGACTTTACCCACTTTGTCTGACTTCGCCCTTCAACTTTTTCCCTATTTTACGTTTTCCTTTTTATAACGCCTTCTGGACGGAATTTAAAAAAAATCGTACACTTTTCTATATAACGGCATTATACTGTCTAGACGTGGGCCTGTAGAAACACAAATAAATCTATATGAAGGCAAAACAAATTTCTCAGTGGAGACAAGCTTGAATACGTTATGTCAGTTTTCGCAACACGTGTTTTACACATGTTTACATATTTTTACTTTTTTTTAACTGCTCATAGGTGTTAAGACTACACGTATATTTTAGTGGAAATTGCATTTCTAAAGACATTTTTCAGTTTTTTATACTTACACTGTTTAGATTCCGTACAATTTTACCATGTTCCCAAATTTTATGGGTAATTTTGGTCAACGCGAGGCTCAACACGAATTGGAACTTTACGATGCGGTTGTCGATGTAAGGTGTTACGAGCTTGCAGCCTTGTTTCTCTGCACTGTTTTTGTGCCGAAATGTGGCCCTGGGGGCAATTTAATACGACCTTGTCGCAGTCTCTGTTTTCGTAAGTATCAATTAAAAGCAGAGAAAAGAATGGTTAAAGTAGACAGAAAATTATATCGTCAATAATTTAAATAAATTCCAATAGAGACAAAGAGACGCTGTGGCTTCTTTCTTGAAGTTTTTGGCCTAACTTTGCCGGACTACATGGAATGCGATTTGTTTCCGGAAAATCCTGACCAAGACGTGTGCGTGGGATATAACGAGGTGCTTGAAGCAGCAAAAAGAGCTGAGAGACCCGGTAAGTTGAAAATACCACTAATTTACACAAATTAAGTAATACGAGAGATTTGAACAAATAAACATTATACACAAATATAAAATCATGTTCCCGCAAAATGTTCAAAATGTACAAAATGTTCCCTCAAGGGCAAAAGAGCGAGAATGGTGAGTCACCTTCCTTATTACAGCGTTCTAAATTTTAATCTAAAATTCAAGTCACATTAATCTTCTCGGATAACCGCCTTTCACTACCCTTTTCTCTCTGGAGGTCGGGCTTGAAAATTAAAAAAATGTTGAAAGCAATCTCTGCACTTATGTCTGCCTACCATCCTTGTATGTCCGACATTTCTTTTTCTACTATTATATTATAGAATTAGGCTAAGACCCTTTCGGGGCCAGTGTTAACTCGATCGATTCTAGCCTTATTACACTATCAAGGATTAGCACATTCATATGGTAAGGGTGGTAATTTATGAATGTGTAGGAGAAGGCATATATTTTTAATCAATCGAGAAGTTACATAATGCTTTTTCAAACAATAAAACTCATCTGACAACACTGTTTCGATCCTGGTCGCTGATCAATTAATCTAGCAATTATCTCAGGTGGAGAGCTTCAAAAATCTATCGTACATCACGGTTAATACATAAGCACACAAACTGACTGATTAATCCATAGGAAGATTCATATTCTTCATCCCAGCCACATCCAATCACGAGGGCCTATGGGCCTTCTTCGCCGCAAATTTCATATAAGTAATATTTTCCTCCATGCACATCCCTATCCTGGCATATATCCTTTGCTTCCTTTACAGTTATACGACTTTTTATGCATGCTCTTGTGTTTCTTTTACTTTTAATGTCTTTTCGCTTTAGAGTTTCATTCAAGCATTCCCACCATGCTGTCATTGGTATACCTCCGCACTGTTGGAAACATCTAGTTGAAGTTTTATACAATTACAGTTAGTAATTAAAAAAATGGATGAGATGTTAAAAATGACATACTTCAGATCATAGGATTAAGGTGTTGAAAGAATCCTTTATTCAAATTATTCGACGTTTCGAAAACTATACGTTTTCCTCATCAGCGTAGAGTCGTGTATGTAAAAGTTCCTTATATCATTTCGAGTATTTATTATGTATCCTTAATTCTCCTTTCCTCAATTGTTCTTTATGTAATCTTCATTTCAGGTTAGTAAATTAAATAAATTATATTGTTTGTTATTTATTATTTATTATATCATAAAGAACAATTAAGAAATGGAGAATTAAGGATACATAATAAATACTCGAAATGATATAAGGAACTTTTATATACACGACTCTATCCTGATGGGAAAAACGTATAGTTTTCGAAACGTCGAATAATTTGAATAAAGGATTCTTTCAACACTTTAATCCTATGGTCTGAAGTATGTAATTTTTAACATCTCATCCATTGTTTTAATTATTAATTATTACAACACTCAGACAAATAACATCGCTTTCCAACATCTTTTATATCTTGACAATTACAGTTGTTGAAATTTCAACTATCTAGGAATGAAAAATCAGCTAAACGTGTAATTGAAATTTGAACTACGCAGTTGACAATTACACTACATGCAACTGAAATTTCAGTAAAGCGAACAAAATTTTATTTGGCACAGTTTCTGAATTTAAAGAAGAAGAACAAAGGTACATTGGAGTTCTATTACCATAACGAATTTCGCGCCCGTTTAGACAAACTTTTCGATACTTGTTTTTGTAATCATAACTTAACAAAATATACAGCAGTTCTACTGTCCAAACTAAAAAGATACATAAGTGACATTTTTATGAAAAATAAGTTTTTGTTATCTTTGGATTCGTAAGAGAAAGCTGCATCTAACAAGGAAGGCAATACGTCATCAGCATACACATAAAAAGAACCTAAAGAAATTTGTGTCTTTTTTGCGTTATAAAAGTGACCGAATGCGGCGCGAATTGACAAACGAAAAAAATCGCTTGCCCTTACGTATCACAGTAAAAAGAAAGTGTTAATCAAGCACCAATATCAGGGTACTATATACCTGCAACAGAAATTACCCTTGCGGTGTGAATGCTGCACCGTAATGTAGGGTACAGATTCCCAATCACTTGGGGTACGAAGTACCCACTACTTTGGGTACGACGTGTCCGCTTCCATGTCTATATGCATTTTTTATTATTTTTACAGCTTTGCTAATTGTATGTCATGGTCATTGAAGTTTAGCAGGTGCGTTGTACGCACTTTGTACAATTGAGCCATTAGGTGTTTTAGATTGGGTGGGGATATCCAAGATGTCTGCGCGGTGAGGGGCAAACAGTAATACCAAATACATGGGACTAAACTTTATTTTTATAATAACTTGGAAAATCATTATTTTTCACGATAAGTGTATGCAGACTATTTAACTATTTAATAACTGTTTTATTGAATAATAAAATTGACATGTTTTTTGTAACTGTGAAAAATATTTTTTTCTCAAGCTATAAATTAAATTAAGGGCTATACAATAGCGACAAACGTTCGGGTAAATTCAGAACAGCCACTATATATATAGTGTCCCTTACGTATGTTTTGATGTTGTATTTTGAAGCTGCGCTTGAGCTCTGGGATTGTCCATATATTACGTAAGACGTTTTTCTGTTGTTTGAATAAAGACGAAAATAATATTTTTATCAAGTTGAAAAGGACACAGCGATATAAACAAAAGAAAAATGTCTTACGTAATACGTGGACGATCCCTCATCAACAAAGTCACCGTACGCAAGTGACTCTGTATTCTTTTTGCCTTGTATTTTTGACTTTCGGCGACTAGTAAAACATCGCAAGTACGTTTTCTAAAAGGAATTGTTGAAAAAATCAAGTTTTTATTGCAAAATATGAAAAAGCATATTATTTTTGCCCAAATAGCGTATCTTAATTACCTAAAATTTTATTCGATATTAAAGTTCTTTGGGCAAGAAATTTTCTCTTTTCTTTTCAGAGTTAGTACCGATATTATGAATGAAATTTTCTTATTGTGATAATACTAAGTCAACATACCTTTTGTCTTTTTCTTTAAAACTGATTTTATTCGTAAATATTATATGTATTTCATTTGTTAATTTGATGGATCTCACGACACACACAAAGAGTCAGAGGACTTTGTCACGTTGGGGTCTGGCTTCGCGGGTACGCTGCCATTCACTTCATCCATATACATTTGCATCGGTTAATGTCCTCATCGATTTTGTCAACATGAAAATACGATCTCAACAAATTTCTTTCACTCCTTTTAATTATTGTTTTTTCTACGTCACATTCTACGCCACAAACCTACTCATTGCTCAAGTGATTTTGACTGTTAGCGTTTTACCAAATATATACTTCTTTTTCTTTACACCTAAGCATTTTTCTGCTTCTACCCGCAATTGTTGACACCTCTTACAATTTGGCACGACCATCTTTATAAAGCAGTACTTATCCGAATTGACTGTTCGACTAACCATCAGTTAACTTCACTTCAGTGATTAAATCCAATGGTTCCCAGTTTTAAAGATGGTTGTGACGACTTTTATGTGTCAACGCAATGAGAAGTAGGTGGCAATAGATACGCAGAGCTAGTGCCGCGTACAATTAGTCTGCCAACTAGATCGTATGTGCATGTGTCAGTGCACGTATATGTATGGCAATATGCAAATGAAAATTTGCAAACACAAGTTTTTCAGGTTGTCAGTCTCACATGACAGTTTTCAAATTCCAGGGCCAGTCGACCATCAACGCTTTCGATTTCAAAAGTCAACCTTCCCTTGCCGCGTTCACCCGCTGTCCACAGCAGCGCGCGTACAATTGGTCTGCGAACTAAATATAATCATTATAGTACGTGGCCGTCTACTTCCTATCAGTGATCCCAGATCTGAAATGAGACGTGGTCCAATGCTATCACACGTCTATGTCCGTGTGAATATAGTAGGAGACGATATAAATGACTGGGTAGCGCGTGCAACCCATTTCTCCTCTTCTGAATTTGAAAACTCGAAGGTGCACGATTGCCGGTTGGAACACTTCTCTACCTGTATATCTCTACTTGCTTTGAAATAAAATTAAGAGATTGGAATTTTAATATTTCCAGATTTCGATGCTGGCGATTCTCATTATTTGAATACTTCCCGCGCCTCTCTATATATGCGTATATTTTGAGGTTACGTTATTTCAAGTATAAAATATACACACACACACACACATATATATATTGTAATGAAGTTTTCGGGATTAACCTAGAAAAAGGTGGAAAAGCTTCACGGGGTCTCGCCGAAGCCAGAACTGAGCATAATTAAAGAGACGCGACGTACCAAAATAAACCACCCTCAAGCCAACTTCAAATAATTTTAAGGTAGATTAAGTAGCAGCGTGATAATGAAGATTATATCACTTGAATTATAAATAATTATATCGATAGATAGTTACCGATTTCTCTTCGCAAATGACACGGAGAGCATAGATTGGACTGGTAAAAGCCCTGAGCAGTGTCTTTGGCCATCCTCTCAGCAGCGCACGGGCTCGATAATGCAAGGCGTCTCTCCGTGTCTCTCGGCGGCATAACGAGATTAGGTTTAAAGTTCAAAGTTTTCTTTTATGTAACAAGAAACCGGGTCGCTCCGTTTCACTATTTTGGCGCAGGGTAAAATAAAATAGATTTAAATCAGTGAAACGGTGGTTCGGAGTTAATTTTTTAGTAGTTCTTTGTGTGTCTCTCTCTCACTCACGAGAGCTATACCCCCCTCCCCCGTTGTGCTCTTATGCTCGTGGCTGGATGGAGCCGTGGACGCCGGAACACCTTCGTCGAGGTTCTGATAGGGAGGACCCTATCTAGCCACAATAAAAATTCAAGGAGCCTCGAGGGTTGTTCGTGGGTCAAAAGAGTGTTACCCACGAACTCGCTTTACTCAGGTGTGACGGCAGGTAACATAACAAAAACAAATATAATTGTAAAGTAGGTCTCCTCCTGGGCCAACCCCCGGCCAGGTAGCGTTAGCGGTAGGCACGCTAAAATTGGGAAACTTGCTTACAATATATATATATATACCGGGAGCAGGTACTAATTTGAAAAATTGCAGCCGCTCCTAGTGAAATCGCGGTAAAATTTCAGCCACAACCACGTCTCACTAACGTGAGATATGTGGTTACAGTCTGTAATGGAATCAATACGACGATCCAGCAAAAGCCTCGTGCACCCTGAGAACACGGAGCGATCCAAGAACTACCGCCTTCTGCATTTTTTCCGCAAAAGTTTTAGCATATTGTTTACACGCAGGGATGTTTTTCAGGCTATTAACGAGTGAAAGCTTGGCACCTTGAAGAGCGCCGATGATCAGGACGATTAGTTTAACAGAATATTCCGGGCACATCGTTGCAACTCTCTTATAAGGTCTCTTTAACTCTCTATCTTTTCATTCTCCTTGACTATGATGTTTTTGTCAGCTGGTGCCGAAAATTCGATAACGAACATGGTTCGCTTCTCGAAGTCAAGAAGAACCATGTGAGGCCTCGAGTGTGAAACAGAAACAATTGTCGAGAATATAAAGTTCCAGTATATGCGGCACTTCCCATTCTTGACAATTGACTCGATTTACCTAGGAGCAATTAGAGGATGATATTAAGGCACGCCCTGAAGCTATCATCGGGAATGTCGTGGCTCAAAATGCGGCGAGGATATGTTAAGGTGAAAATGACACCGTCTTGGCATGCCAAATGAAACCCTCCGTATCAGACTCCAATCCGGGCGATTTAAGGAAAGCAAACGTTAGCTCACATGACATTGACTAATCCTCCACATTTCTGTGGAAGATACCGTGCATCCTTTTATCAAGAAGCTGTTCACGAAAGTTGTTCTCTTGTCCTTTCTTAATCCGGGCTTTCAGGATTTGATGCATTTTACTCACCCCTAATACTGAAGTTAAGTCCAAGAGTTTCAGCAGCCTCCTCCGCTGCTTTGTACAAAAACGCTCCTTTGCCCACTTCTTCGTGATTCCTGACCATTTTAAGAAGATGGTCTCTTCCATTTGCGACTCTATGTGTTTTAGCCAGAATAATCCTGTTGTAAAGACATTCAGGACTCAATATTCCGCGACCACCTTGACGGTGTACGATGTACAGTAGCGGAACAGAAGACTTAAGATGCATGCTTTTGTTCATGTGCATAACCTTCTTGTCCCGATATCAAGGAATCTGAGCTCGTTCTTCGTTCATGGAACTACTCCAAATAAATAGAGTACTGCCGGGACGGCAAGCATGTTCGTTGCAGATACTTAGTTCCTCGCCGACAGTTCGGAAGACCAAATTTTCCGGATGAGACATTTGTACCTGCTTCGGAGAGTATCCTTCATAGATGTAACATCCTGAATGCGGCTCTGTGGCACGCCCAGGTATGTATAAGTCTCTCCGGCGCAACGGTGTCGTATAGTGCTTCTACCAACGAGATCAGGATCTTTAGGGATGGCATTAAGTTTTCCTTGCTTCAAATAAACCTTTTCGCGTTTATCTAACCCAAATTCCATTCCAATTTCCTTAGTATATCGTTCGACAATCCCTAGATCAAGATGTAGTTGCTCTTTGTTTTTAGCATAGATCTTAAGGTCGTCCAGGCGACCATATAGCTCCGGGTGTATCTCGCACCACAGAGCATGTAACCCTGTTCAGGGGCCACACTCGCATCGTAGCACTCTAGCAAGTCGTCATTTAGTCGCTCCGTCCACCTAAAGGTCCCGAGATTCCGCCGATCCATCGCATTGAATCCATTTTGATTGGCTCTCCCAGCTCTAGAGTGGTCGGCATTGTTAGCCGACCCATTGTCGGGAGCCCTGCGCGTTCTGTTGTTTTGAACTGCACTTACTACAACTATGTTTGGTGTGGTCATTGTTGTTCCCACGAGAAGCTAAGGAAAGGGGTTCGTCCATCCTTGTAGAGCCCCACATGCAAGGATACGGCTGCGCACTCTAAGAGGTCGCCCGGTATCCCAGAGTCAACGTTCTAGACACCTCACATAGGTGTCATTTAGCTTTCAACACGGTTTACACACCTACGCTTGGTGGTTAATTCCTTCGGGACCACCCCTGGAAAATTTTCCGTGACTCCCTATTCATTTCTGTAACCATATTCAGCAGAAACCCTTGATACTGGGAACCTCTATCCGCAACCCGAGGACGCATTTGGTGGCTTTGTCATAGGCCCTTCGTTTTGATTCCTCCAGAATCAAAACGGAACTGATTTATATATATACACTAGGCAGTCTGATAAGTACCTGAAAATTCTAAGAGATGGCATTAGTATTCATTAATGTGAACCATTTTCGTCGAGCTTGATCCTTCAAATGACGCCTGTC
>NC_046658.1:72017770-72020400 GCF_010883055.1 Belonocnema kinseyi
GTGATAATATTATAATAGTCTTATTTAAATCTTGATCCGCATTTGAAAGAAATGAAAGAAATTGGCGATTTTGGAATTCATTTCGTTTGGATAAAAACTCAATTATTTGATTGAAAAATTAATAATTTTGTTGAAAATGTAACTATTTCGTAAAAAGGTCCTCTTTTCTATCAAAAGTTCAACTACTGTGTTAAAAAATGTTATTTTTTTTTATTTGAAGTTTCATCTCTTTCGTTGAAAAAACATTTTGGATACTGAAAATTATTCTATACCATTTTTGGTTAAAATATCATGTATTTTGTTAAAAATTCGTCTTTCTTTATAGAAATTAAATTGTTTTATGGAAAATTTCCACTTTTTGAATAAAAATTACATTTTCCAGTTGAATTGTCAACTGTAAATATTTTTTGGTTGCAAAGTCGTTTTGTTGTAAATTCTACTATATTGTTAAAAATTAAAATCATAATTTTTGGAGGGAAAATTCGTAAAGTTTTGGGTTGAAAATTTATATATTTTGTTAATTAGATTTTTTCCTAAAATTAAAAAAACTGCAAAATAAAAAATTGCATTAAAATCGTCCTGATTCTTTTTTTTTTTATTTTTAAAATCTTTTCAAATACTCACTTAAAATTAGTTTTTCGAAATAAAAAATCATTTTTAATTTTCTTAGCAATCACTAAAATTTTTGTTATTCTTTTTAAATATTTTACAATTGTCAAAAAGCTTAATTTTTTTAAACCTGCAAAAATCTAAATCGTGTTTCAAATTATTTGAAACAATTTAAAGTTTTAAATTAATTTTGAATCTTTTTGAAAATTAAAATTGTAGCGTTCAAAGTTAAAATTAATCATAACAAATTTAACAATTCAAGGCTTTCTATTTGAAACCATTTTGTTCAAATTTGTATGGTTTTTAACGAAGTTTCAACCAAGTTTCAATAAAGTTTCGACCAAAAATGGAATAGTTCAATTTCCAGATAAAAACTGTGATAAAAAATTGAATTGAACAAGAAAAAAAGAACGAATTTTTAACAAAATTGTTAAATTTTCAAGGGAAAATGTGAATTTTTAACCAAGAAAATTAATGTTCTATAAAATAAAAACGATTTTCCAACTTAACCAATTTATACGATTAATTTTCAATCAATCCTATAATAGTTACTATTTCAGATAAAGATAAGTAATTTATAACAGAAAAAATTAATTTTCAACAAAGTTATTAAATTGTCAACCAACAAGAAGAATTTTCGAACAAGAAAATTAATGATCTACAAAGAAGACAAATTTTAAACAAAATACATGAACTTTCAACGAAATTATTTAATTTTAAAGCCAAAAAGAGTATTATGCACAAAAATGCTAAATTTTTAACCCAATTTAAAGGCAAATAGTTGAATTTTCAACTATAATTATGAATGCTTGATAAGAGAAAATTAATTTTTTTATTAAGTAGTTCAACTTTAAGTGAATATTCGAATTTTCCACCCAAGAATTATGATTTTAATTTTTAACAATATAGTTGCATTCACAACAAAACGATTTTGCAACCAAAAAATATTTACAGTTGAAAACAGGTCGACAAAATTTGACAAAAGTCAAAATCCAGAAAGCAGACTAAACATTACCGAAGGATTTTGATGCGCTGAATCCGAATCCAAACTAAAAATTGCTCCTGTAAGTCAGATTTTCAAGATATCATAACCCAAAGGTGCAAAAAACGCGTTTCTTAGCTGTTTTTGAGGTTATGTAACTGTACAAGAAAAATGTCTACCACAAAGCTAATATGAAATTTGAAAGTACTAATCTCTTCCTTTCAAACCTACTTGGATTTATTAGGATATCCTTTCTATTGCCGGTGTCTGGTTTCTGTTATACCCCCTAGAAGATCCAATATGGCGGCCACCATTCAGGGCTTTAAAAAAGAACAAAGGATCCCGCACAAAATACCAACAAAAAAGCGTACAATCCTTTGGAACCAAACTTTGCAAACTGATAAAACAATAAAAAATATGGAACTCGTGTCTTTTCATTTCTACGGAAGCCGTTTCCTAGGGGTAGAAACCACCCCTAACAAGCCACAAGCATGCTAACGAATATTATGCCATGTGCATCCCAAAATACGGAGGCCATAACCTTTCCGACCCATTGATGCGTTTTTGGACGCTTCGGAGCACTTTGGCCCGGTGGAACCCACTGTTTTGCTTGTTGCGTTGACTCAGGAGTGTAGTAGTGGATCCAGGTTTCATCCATGGTTATGAATCGGCGCAAAAACTCGGTTGGCTTACGCAAAAAAAATGCCAAATTCTGCTGGAAAATTGTCACACGAATTCGTTTTTGGTCCACTGTGAGCAAACGCGGCACCCATCGCGCGCAGAGCTTCTTCATGCCCAAAATTGAATGCACGATATTACCCACACGTTCCAATGATATGCCTACAGCATTAGCTACCTCGCTCAATTTCACTTTGGGATCATTCAACATCATATCATGGATTTTTTCAACATTTTCTGGTACAGTGACCTCTTTTGTGCGCCCAGATCGTTCAGCATCAACTGTGCTCGTACGGCCACAACGAAACTCGGTAAACCACTTATGAATCGTTCCAATCGACGGTGCGGAGTCCGGGTAATA
>NC_046658.1:72020500-72036781 GCF_010883055.1 Belonocnema kinseyi
AACGTAACCTCAAAATATACGCATATAAAGAGGCGCGCGAAGTATTTAAATCATGAGAATCGCCAGTATCGAAATCGGGAAATATTAAAATCCCAATCTCTTCATTTTATTTCAAAGCAGATAGAGATATAAATAGAACTGCCGAAGTGTTCCGACCGGCAATCGTGTACCTCCGAGTTTCAAATTCAGAAGAGAAATGGGTTGCGCGCGCAACCCAGTCATTTACATCGTCCCCTACTATATTCACACGGACATAGTCCTGTGATAGTATTGGACCACGTCTCGTTTCAGATCTGGGATCACTGATCTCACGAACATTATAAGTTATTGGAGAGGCTAGTTATTAGGATTAGAGAAGAGAAATAATAATATTTACTTCAAAACATATACAATACTTCAAAAATTGCATTAACAAAGTTCCGGTACAGCGGCGAACATTGGAAGGGGAAACGTGTGTCAACTTACCCTAGAGCATCTTCACTTCTACCGACGGTAATATTTGTGTTTTACCCATACGAGCAAGTAAAAATACAAAGGTACCTGCAACAAGATATACCCTTAATTTTGTCTATATACACTGCCTATAATGTTTCCCCAAAGGAGAGTTGAGACACGCGGTACTCCAGATCTTATTGGCGCCGCTGTAGCGGAACTAGGGACCCTGTACTAAGGGACGCGTCAATCGGACAGCTGACTGCGGATTGGTTGAGCGAGAAGAGAGACACTTTCGTTCCAAATCAATATACTATACCAAAATTTACTACAGCTTCGCGCTTCGGTATGCGAATAGTGCTTGTAGACATCTTGAAGTGGTTAGGGACCCTGTAGTGAGGGATGCGCCAAACAGGCAGCTAAGTGCGGATTGGTCGAGCGAGAATAGAGGGATACTTTCGTTCCAACAGAAGATACTGTACAGTTATTGAAATTTGCTATAGCTTCACGCTTCGGTACCTTCGATATGCTTAGTGTTTGTCGTGTTTGTTGCCGTTTAAATACATCGCGCCTTCTACCACTGGCTCCAACTTCCGTTCCAACTCCCCCCTCCACATAACCTGTGGCGCGTTCCTCAATACAAGGTCCCTAACCGGAACTAGTTAAACCGTTATGCGTTTTGATTATCATGAATTGGCGCTATTTTCAAATAGGATCTCTAATCTAACTTTTTGTTAGCAGTAAATAATCTTGTATGATACGTGAAATCCTTAAGTTTTTCAATGCAATCCTCGCCTAAGGCAATGTTGCAGACTTTTTTTTACCCTTTTTCTTAAATAAAATAATTTTTGTTTTATTTACGTTCATCTTAAAATCCCTACTTTTTGTATCAGTACCTAGTCTGCTAAACATTTTCTGCAAATCATCCACTGATTATGGTTTAGCAGCCTCATTATTTGCACAGATAAAACTAGGCTCCCTTTTACTTCAATTTAGTGTCGGGGCAACCTCATATACTTTTTGTTTGTTTAATAGCTTAATTTAAGTCCTGTTTGACGAAAGTGAGAGATGGAACACTCAAACTTGATAGCGTTGGCCATGGCTCATATTATTATAAATTTGCATAGATGATGCATGTACGAGCATATGTGCTATAATTTGCGTTTTAATATCAACTTCATTGCCAGGTTTCCAGATTTTCCTAAAAGATTTATTGAGCTTTTATCCTTATTTTCAGATGGTTTTAAATTTGATTTCTTTTACACTTTGAACCATTCTCACGTTTTTTATAAGTCAAATCAAGATCAACTAGTGTAACTTTATTTACTTAAGAATAACTAATGGCACTCAACGCTTCAAATGGTCTGGCTAGAAGTTGGTATATGATATCACTAATTTCAGATAATTCTAAATCAATGTCATTAAGTCAGTAAGGTTGCTGATTGTTTGATTTTCGCAAGCTCCGATTTCTTTACACTGAGCGTTATAGAACAACCCAATTTCTCAATTTTGGCTTGTAAATTATTTATCGCTTTCTGACTTATGCTTTCTGATAAATTACTCCGTTGAAGGTTTAGTTATAGATTTTTGTAGTTTATTTGAAACATTGTTTACAAATTATGTATGCAAAGTTCTCGGAAAATATATAACTGGTAAAACCGCCCTTAAGGAACATAAACCACCAGGTAATGTTAGGAATCATATTTTCTCATATATAATATACATTCAACTTATTTATCTTGCTTGGCTTCAAAATGAAAAACTGCGTTTACGACAAAGATAATAAAACAAAAAACTGTATAAAATTTCAAATACCATCTCTTGAAATTAATTAAGCATCCCGCTTTAAAAACAAAAAATTGAGTATCGACTATTTTTTGGCGTGGTATCGAGGTCTCAGTGGCATAATTGGTGAAAGCGCTGACTGGCAAAAAGCCGCAGTTTCAGATAATTCGAGAAAATACGATATCCTAACGCTTCGGAATGGTTTATGAATTTTGAGGATTATTTTTTGCCATTTAAAGAGATTGATCAGCAACCTGGATCCGAGCAGTGTTGCAGAACGAACGTGTTATTTAAATAAATATCACGATAACTCTCGATCAATCTAAAACTTTTATATGATGATAGCCAATGATGATAGCCAATGAAATGACAGCCAACATGCTAGCGGACGTCCCCGCACACTTTTTTTGTGTTTTTTTAAAAATGTTTTTGATATTGCTAACAACGTGCGTGTATATTTCGAGGTTATGTGTGTTACAATTCACCCGAGCATTATTTTCAAACTACACAATATTTTTGGCCGAAAACTTTGGACTTACAAATAAACATAGTAACTAATCTCCCGGAACTAACCTTGTTTGCAGCCAATGAAAAAGTTTATTTCATAAATATATTCCAGATTATCCGAAAGGCAGAGATGAAAAACGACGTAACCTCAAAATAATGCATATGCATACAATTTTTATTTAGCACAATACATTTTTTTGTTATTATCCCTCAAAAAAGATTCTGGGGAAGTCCATTATGATATTTTATAGCATCTTTGAACTCAGTTTTTAAAAATGTTCATTTTTGTGGAAAAAAAGCCGGGGAAACTGTAAGTATCACATGCCCTTAATGCTGTAATAATAAATACATGAAATTTTTTGATTCAACTAGAAAAACCTTCAAATAATCTTTAAAATGTATAGTTTCTTTGTACGTAGTGTTGTTTTAGGACAGTTAAACTATTTCCCGATTGAGAAATATAAAATATCTACACTGAAAACTGAAAGAAGCTCGCGAATTAATTTTTTTTTGTTCACAATAAGGAGTATTTTTTTGCACATTTTTGTCGATAAGTTTTCAATTTTCTACAGTTTTTCTTTTTAGGATCACTTTTTCTGAGGACTGTTAAGATTTTCAACTCGAATAAAAGTTGGTTTAACGTCCCGAGTCGAAATATAGGCCCTACTTTGACACTCTGCACGCTAATATGTGTAGGGGCTAAAGTTGTAAAGTAGATGATATTCCCATACGATTTTTGCCCCTACTTTAGCGCTTTTATGGGCACAAATTTCCAAATCTTCCATTTGGGGCGTCAAAATAGAGGCTTAGTTTTTGTTTATAATTAAACGCTCCACACTCGACCTTTCTGTACCGAATAAAATTATTTGACATAAAATTAACAAAAGTAGAGCAAGAGGAAAACCTAGTGACATTTGGGTAATGTTTCAGGTTATTTTGTACATGGGAAAAAAATATCCATTACATTTTATAGAACTAATCCTATAGTAGAGGATACTCTGGTCGTTTAATAAAAGTTAAAATCGTCTTTGTTTTACATTGCGTTGAACTAGTCCCGAAACTATAAAAAACAGTTCTAAAAAATTATAACCCGATTTTTTGCCACAAAAAAATTCATCTTTGGTATTATTATATTATTACTATTTATACTCTAATATTTGTTCACATATTTAAGCACACAATTATGTACTATTGCACAATCACTGCACTATTTATAATCGCACGCTATGCAAATTTTTATTCCCCGCGGGTTCGAACCCTATAAGTTTCGCATTCCTAACTCCTAAAGCCTCTCGAATAGCCTAGCTTGAGTTATGAAAACAAAAATCTGAAATATAACCTACAGCTGTGCAAGGCTATCTGCAAATTTTTGTGACCCATTCTGTAAAAAATATTGCTACGCTTTTAAGATTATATCTGCTAATATTTTAGAATTTAGAAATACTACAAATTATTATTTGATATTTTATGTGCTTAAACAAGATTTAAACTAAATCCAAAAATATTTTAAGATATTTTAAAAGATTAAAAAAAGTTCAAAACATATTTTCAGAAATTTTATAGATTTTAAAGGATTTCCACAAATTTCCGAAGATTTCAAAAGATTTAACAGACTTTAGAGAAATCAAGAACATTATTTATCTTTTAAAATTACTTTGAAATCTTACAAATCATTTAAATTCTACTGAAATTCCTTTAAAATTCTTGGAAATTATTAAAATCCCTTAAATTCATTAAAAATACCTTAAACTCTTTTAAATAATTCGAAATATTTTGAAATTCGATTTTAAACTTGAAAATTTTTTGAATCAAATAACTCCTGTTTTCTTCTAAAATCTTTAAAATTTTTAAAATATTATTCGAAATCTTTTGAAATTCATTTATAAACTTCAATATTTTTTAATTTAAAAGAAGTTTTAAATCCCATTAAATTATTTTAAAATTAATTAAAATCCTTTTAAACACTTGAACATATTTTGTAATTACACAATAATACATAATTCTTTTGAAATTTCTTGACATTTTTTTTAATCATTTTTAATAATTTTGAAATTGAGGAATATGTCAGAATATTTGTAAATATTTCGAGATATTTTGGAATTTCAAAAATATTTAAGATTATAAAAAATATCAAAAACACCAAAAATATTAAAAGAATACGTGTATGGGATTATTTAGTGAATGTATCAGGAATCTTGGAGTGATCGACCCCTCGTAATATACAAATAAATTGGTTTAAAGATATGAAATTTGGAGGAAATAATTTTTTTTAAGTACATGTTACATCCAAATCTTTGACATATATTTAGAACCATCGGCGATCTTATTAATAGTGGTTACAAGCAAACTGTAACCAACGTCGTTTTTTTTAGAATAACGTACGAATAACAATCTGCGCTGACCGAATCCATTTGAAATTAGCAGGGACCTACACTTGAAAGCGCAGAATTTCTCGAGAGCGAAATATGTTGTTTTTTAAAGGAAATTATACTTTTTTTAATGTTTTCAAAATTTAAAGAAATTTGGTTGAATTTGGGAAAGTTTAATTATTAATTAAAAAATGATTAGTTCTTATGTGAATTGAATTTAATACAAATAATGGAAATTTCAAAGACTTTGATTATAAAAAAGTTTTAATATCAACATTTTTGGTGAACATAAATTTTCTCAGTTTATAATGAAGTTCGAACTCTTTAAGTTTCAAGGTTCTAGAGTAGAATTTTTTTCATTTTTTATGTTTCCCATTTAAAATTATTATTTAGTTTGAAAGTTTGTTTAGTATAATTCAATTCATTCATTGATTTTATAATAATTCGCCTAATTAGCTTGAAGTTAAAATTATAATTTCGTTCTGTAATAACAATTTTAAATTCTAGAATTTCAGAAGCTACAAATTTGAAAGATTCAATTTAGTTTTCAATATTAAATTTTCAAATCTTGATCGCTTTGAATTAATAATTGTTTAAATTCAAAAGTTTGCAATTTTTAATAATTCAATTTTGAACGCTTTTAAGTATAAATAATTTGCAATGATCATATCTTAAAATATTCAATCTTTAAGGATTTTACATTGCCCTATTTTTTAAATTTTTAATCTAAAATCATTCAATTTCGTGATTCTTCAATTCAAAAGAAAATTGTGTGAAATGAAAATCTATTTCTTCAGAATCTGTGGTAACTAATTTGGCGTTAGTTTGTGTGGTACAGAAAAAACTCAATGCAGAAGATTTGTATCTTTCTTACCTTTTTCTTTTGACGTTTTTTCTCGTGTGTTTGATACTTTTTTGGGGAGGTTTTAGATCTGGGTTCTTTATAGCTATCTTTAAAACCCTAGTACTGGTTTACATTTTTCCTTTCGCTTGCAGCCACCAGATTAGGGCAAACTTCTTTCCTCTTGAGGCCATTTCGATGTAATCACTTGAATATTTATTATTTAAAACCAATTAAACTGTTGTTTTCACAAAGCGGGATGATGGAATTTTAGAGAAATTAACAAAGTATCCGTCACGAGGGCGCAGGCGGCGAGACAACGACGTCTCATATTTTGTGCGTTAAAATTTGAAAGCGTTAAAAGAAAGTTTAAAAATTCTACGAAGAATATGGAGCTTTAAATCAGACATAAGTAAAATTCAAGAAATTAGAGGCAAGGCCTTAAATGTAGAGGCTAAAGCTTATACAGAAGCAAAATAGAATGAAAATATCTTTAGGAGTGGCTACGCAGGAGCTAGTGGAATAAACAGCCGCAAAGTAGGGACAATACTTCCACTTGGAGCGTCAAAGTAGGGCCTATATTTCGACTCGGGGAATGTGAGAAAGTGGAAATTATGAGAAAATGTGATGTTTTAACGTTCCAGAGTTGTTTATCTATCTTAAGAGTGGTTTATGCCACCTATGTTCCACCAGTAGTCTCATTTTACTACCATTCGAGACAGTTTTTTTTGAGTCCTAATGTATTACCTGAAACTAGACCTGAGATAATACTACGTTTTTACAGTGTGGAATGTTTTACTAATAGTAGAAATGTATTTCGTGTTATCAACAAAATTTGAGAAAAATTTATAGTCGTTTTTCCACGAAATTAAATCTTATTTCATATTTTAGCTACCATAATAAACGTATATCTTAATATGAACCAAATTAAAAAATTGATTTTTATTTAGAAAATACCCTTTAGTTGTTTTAAAAATTTCGAAAAAAAATAATGAATGTTTTCTCCAAAATCGTGAATGGTGGATATTCGAAAATCAAAAGTGGAAGCATGCGACGTGAGATATCCAGTGGGCGGCAAAAGATGAGTGTAGTAAACAATTGAGAGTCGTCTGGGATCATTGTTTTTGTGAACAATGCTTTCTGGGCAATATTTATGTCAGCCGATCAGAAGGTAGAGGAGGGCCAACAGAGCGCGAAACCCTTTTGTCTCTTGCGGTTGGGGGACTTTTCCACACTTTCCCGTTGTCCTCTTCATGGGTGCAAAATGCAGAGGTTTTCCCCAATGCCGCTAGGAAATGAGGCTAATTGTCAACTATATAGCGATTGTGTGATGCGCATTGTTTCCCCTAGTCAAGCTCTTTGTTTTCTTCATTTTTAAATCGGAATAAAATTTTCAGAATAAAAACAAAAGTTAGGCCACCGGAAACTAAAATCAACGGTAATGAGTTTTCAGTTTACTCTGCAGACAGTTCTATCCTCTTGTTTCTGTCAACTGGGATGATTAAATTCATTCCAGGAAATCATATTATATGCTCACTAAGTTTAAAAGTAGTTCAAATTGTGTGGAATTGATTAATTTACATGCTTAATGTCAAACAGGTTAAATTAATTATTTAATATCTTCAGAGTAGAATTAAATTCCATCTGATGGGCAAACATTATTTCCATTCATTACTTCAGGAGTACAATGTGTCGTGAAATTCTGATGCAAGAGGGGAACTATAAAGATCCGTGGATGATGTGTGTTATATAACTCGGAAGTGGCATTTCATTTCCTGGAAAAGTAATTATATGATGCCTAGGCCGCTTCTGCATGGGACGTTAAAACGTTTGTGGTTGACATTAACAGTCGTAATTTGCAGACGCACAAATGTTATTATCTACAAATGTACAGTCAGTGCTAAAGCATATTTGCAAATTCTTATTCATCATTCTTTAGTATTAGTAAGATGAGAAAGTTAGGAAACACTCAAATTTCTTCATTTACTCCTTTATACTTTTTGAATTTGTGTAAAATAAATGGTGTTTCTACTAACTGTTTTTTCGCCAAATAGAAGCTTTCTAGTAATTCCGTTTTGTTTTAATACATTAAAAATAGGTCGCGTATTTTGTTCCGGCAAAATACGCCGGACTTAAATGTTCTCTTCCGGAATATTTTGCCGCAGTTTAAGTTTCTCTGCCAAAATATTTCATCGTGTACTAAATTGCATTCTAAACAATTTATTATGAATTCCAAAATGATTTATTATGAATTCCGAATGATTTATTATGAATCCCAAACAATTCTAAATTAATTGCAACGAGTTGAAAAATTAATGTTTGGAAAACGTGTCTGATAATAGAAAATTAAAGGCAGATCTTGATGACAGGTGGAGTTTAGGTTTTTAAACATTAAATTAGTGAAAAGACGGCCACTAATTTGCTTTACAACGGGAACCTAAACCCTTATAAATTTTATTTCGATGCATACTCCTCCCAGTATAGGTAATTACCAAATGTTTAATTTGCGAAAGTAGTAAGATCCAATTGTCATTTTTAACTATTTTGTAGTAAAAAGAAAAATTTCTCACGCAATATTTTGTTAAAAAACGTCGCTCATTGCTGTAATTTAACAGAATGAATGTGACGATAATAATAGAAAATGTCTCTTATTTATATTCTATTTTTATATTTTTTGACTCTTTTTTGAGGGATCTGGAAATTATTTATGAAATAAACCTTTTTGATTATCTGCAAAAAGAGTTAGTTCCGGGAGATTAGTTATTTGCAAGTCCAAAGTTTTCGGCCAAAAATATTGTGTAGTTTGGAAGTAGCGCACAGGAGAATTGTAACATACATAACCTCCAAATGTACACACGTTGTTAGCAATATCAAAAGAATCTTTGAAAAAAAAACACAAATAAAGTGTGCGGGGACGTCCGTTAGCATGTTCGCTATCATTTCCAAAAATTTTAAGACAAAATATTGATTATTCTAGAAAAAAAGCCGTCGGAACCTAAAACTGGTAAAATCGATACTAATTCGTAAGCGCTATGCAAATTAATCAGATTTTGCTAAATTCAAACTTTTTTGAATTAAAAAAAAAAAAGGTGTGGGGACGTTCGTTAGCATGGTTGCTATCATGTCCAAAATTTTTAAGACAAAATATTGATTATTAAAGAAAAAAAGCCGTCGGAACTTAAAACTGGTGAAATCGACAATTTTTTAAGTATCACATGCCCTTAAGTAATAAAATACTATGACTACACTGAAAAAAAATAGTTACTTGAGCCAACTATCTAGTTCGTAAGATATGTTACTGATATTTTATTAGTTTATATTGTTATTTTATTAGTTCGTACAACAATTACATTAGTTGCGCTGACTATTCAGTTAGTACCAGTATCTAAGTAAATGGTTGTCTTAAATCACAAAATAGCAGTACCATATCTTACAACCTAAATAGTTGGCCCAACTAACCATTCTTTTCAGTGTATATCTCGCTGTGGCGTCGGTTTCGTCATAGTATACCCGGAAAAAGCAATTAGAAGTTTTCTTAAAAGTTATTAGTTTTTCAGATAATAATGGGTATATCAGTGTCGTCGTCCTGAAATTCGGGATGTCCTGAAAATTCGAGACGACTAGACCCTCGCCTTTTCCAACTCTCCCCATTTTTCGGGATGGCTAGACCCATTCTTTTCATTTACCTTTTTTTTTAATATTACACTTCTCTGTAACGTAGTCAGAATAATTCACAATCTATGCATAACATTGTAATTCTTATTATTTTCAAATATTCTTCATGGAGATTCTAGAATATCGATCAGCGGTGAGAGTTGCAGCGTGGACGCGCCCAGAGTAGACTAGATTGAATTGGAGGAAAGAGAGATAGGAACAGAGGGACTGGTAAAGTTTAATGGTGTATTGTCGAGCTGTTATAATTATCCAGAAGAAACATTGAAATTGAAATAACCGAGCATCAGTCTTTGATTGAAGGTATGAGATCACCCTGATAAATCGATTTAATTGAACCTTGCTGTTAATTAAGATTAAACTGTGAAGCTTATCTAGTAAAAGCCTAAAGGGATTAGAGGTCCGCGGAATACCGAAAACCATCCTCCAATCTGGATCCTTTTCAATTTGATTTTTTATCTTTCTTCTATTTTTTACCTGCTCGTAACCAGCCACTGAGTTTTTATTTTCCTCTCAGAATTTCATTCACTTTCCGGCCGAGGTAGCAAGCTTCTATTTGTTTGCATTCTGGTTCTCATGATCTTCTATCCAATATTCAATGGAATGTAGAAATTTCCAAACTTATCTTGATTAATATTTTCTTCATTTGTGTGACATTGTTTTCGAAACTAAATTTTATTTCAAAACGTCATTAAAAATGCTTCTGTAGAAAATGAAAAATGTAATTCTGGATATAATAGCAAGTTCTTCATGCTAAATGCAATGTGTCGCATCCCTGAAGGATATAAGTGCATCGAAGTGCAAACATTTACGGAATAGCAAGCCTGTCGCTTTTTAGCCACAAGTAAGGAGAACCGAGAAATATCTGTGAGAATTCGTCGATGTAGAAAATCTCAACTTCACAGCGAATTCTGAAGGGTAGAAGACACAATGAGTGATAGTGCATTTTATCAAACTGCTGAAAAAAGGAACAGTTGTCATTCGCCTAATTTTCAAATTCATTTTATTAGTGAAATAAGGCAAAATGATATTTGTATATGAGCGATTCCATGTCAAATCATCTGAAGAATTTCAGCAATTATTGTTAAAATACTGTTTGAACAAAAAAAAGCTTATGATATATTCAAATTTGAAAATTTCGGACCTTTTTGTCTCATACTTTCATAACTTTGGTGCTTTCAATAATATTAAGGTCTATTTTTTTTTAATTTATTGGGAATATGATGCAGTTTCAAAATAATGGTTTTCAACCCAAAAAATTAAAAAACTTCTTAGATTTTTCAATAAATAATTTTAAAAACTGATTTTCTGAAAAAAAACACTTTATTTTCTTCATTTTTTCTATTAACAGCTTGCAATGTCCTCTATACGTTTTTAATTATTTCTCGAAATCTATCTATATTAAAGAATAAAGATAATAAAAAGTGGGGGTTTTTCAGAAATTATTTTGATGTTTTTTTAACGCCTAAGAGAACAGATACCAGAATTTTCATCGATATTATTAGAAATTGCTGAAATTTTTTAGAGGATTGACAAGGAATTGCTCATATTCCGAATATATTCATCGAGTCTAGATATTTTATCAGTTCATAAACTGCAAGCGGATTTCGTAATTATCTAAAGTTACACTATCTATCTACAGTTTTTAACCGTTTCATGAAACGACTAGTGGTGCTATCTAGTACATTTAGTGTAATCCACTTCAATTAATACAATTTTTTAATCGCGATTACAGCCTCAAAACCGTTTATTCATATTATAAGAACATTGTTCAGTATGCATTATATTATAAAACCATAATCAGTGCATTTTTATTGTACGAAAGTATGATTTGAATAAAAAATATTTCATAATTTTAATTTATTCATGTTCAAAGGGAAAAAGTTATTGGAAATAATATAAAATTTATGTTCCGTTGCAATTCCGTGGAAATTTTAGTTGGAAATTCCATATGTAATTTCTACAAACATTTCTACAAACTAATTTTGCACTAAGTTTGATTTCCATCGATGAGCTGCACTCTCGGAAATCACACTTCTGATGCCATACCCTTGCACTAGATATGCGAACAACATCTACTTTGAGAAAATTATGCTATCCACATGAAAACCTTGTACCAATTGTGAGTTCCTCGAGGATACGAGATTGAACCAATTTCCCAAGTATGAAAAACACACCTTCTTCAGGGAAATCTGGTTTTTGCAGTACTTTTGGGTCCTAAAGTGGGTTTTACGACAACACGAGATTGAAGTAATGCCTCAGGTTTACCAAACACATCTTCAGGGAAGTCTTGCTTTTACAATGCTTCAAGTGTCCCAGAGTGGATTCCTTGAAGATACGAGATTAAACAAAAGTCTCCGGAGTAAGTTCCCAACTGCAGAGATCATAAAGTACTGTAAAAACCGGACTTCCCTAAAAGTGATGAGTTTTCACACCTGAAGCATTGGTTCAATATTGCGTCCTCGGGGAAACCACTCCAGAGAACCTTATGTGCTTTAAAATCCAAATTTCCCCGAAGAAGATTTTTTCTACACTGGGAGCATTCGTTCAATCTCGTGTTTTCAAGGAACTCACGCGAGGGACCATAAAGTACTGTAAAAAATATTCTTCCCGAAGAAGATGTGTTTTTCACACCTGGAACATTCGTTCAATCTCGTGTTCTCGAGGAACTCACTCTAGGGATCAAGAAGTACTGTAAAAAAACAGACTTCTCCGAAGGAGACGTATTTTTTACACTTGGTACATGGGCTAGATTCCGTGTCCTCAAGGAATCCACTCGAGAAACTTTACAGTACTGTCAAAACCAGACTTCCCCGAAGAAGGTGTATTTGTACAACTGGGGTTTTGGTCCAATCTCACGTCCTTAAGTAACCCACTCTAGGCGTCCTTAAGTGGGATCTTAAAGTGGGATGCACTGGGACCGCAATTTACTGGAACCTGATATACCTGATGAGGTGATCCAAGGGGACAGAGACAGATGCTTGGAATGTCAGTGGAATTGCGCAGTTTACGGTTCGCCACTATAAAAAGCCACAAGCAAGAAGGGGGAGATGAACGGTTCAGTGAACTCTAATTCACCGTGACGGCAGTTGAGGCCACCCTGAAACCTCCCCTAAGTCGCGGTTTCAGTTTTTAAAGTCGTTTTCTCCGAAGGCGACGTATTTTTTACACCTAGGACTTTGTTTCAATCTGGTATCATCTAGAGTCCAACTCCAGGGAACCTAATGTACTTTAAAAATCAGGCTGTTATGAAGAAGTTTTTTTTTATTAAACCTGGGGTATATGTTTGATCTCGTGTCCTTGAGGAACTTACTTCAGGGGCCTCAAAGTACTGAATAAACCAGACTTCCTTGTAGAAAATGTTTTCTGGCACCTGTTTCTTGCTGTCTTAAAAGTTTGTTCAAGGTTTTGACGTGGGTAATATAATTCTCTCAAAGAAGATGTTAGCATAGCTAGTGCAAGGGCAAACACATCCGACGTATAATTTCCAAGGGTAGACTTCCAATATTTCCAAGACTTTCAAATTACCGCATGATGATCTGAAATGTAACTCAACGAGGAAGACGTTTTTGACTTACTTGCTGCAAGTATTTATCGTCGGAATGTCATGTCAGTTTACCATCCGAAGAGGGCAGCTGATCAACGGAAGTCAAACTTAGTTCAAAATTATTTTGTAGATACACGGAGAAAAATAGATATTGATAAGCAGATATTAAAAACTTTGATAATTAACGATAATATATAGATATTACGGCATACTATCTAATATCTTCTATTCAACATAAAAAATATTAAAGGGCAATATCTGTTTATATTGAAAGTATAAAATATGTGATATTAACAGTTAATATCTAAGATATTAAAAAAGCTAAATTTTATCGGAGCAAGGTCGCTGTCGTGTGGCGTGGCGACAAAAGATTTTGTCTGTATCTTGAGCTTTCATCGTGTGTATTTTGGTTTTTCGGACATCTATTGCACTATAAGTTTTGGTGGAAAATGGATTAAATGTTTTTGGATATTTTATAATTTTCTCAAGAAAATGAGGACTCAGCTACAGGCATCTTTCATATTAGCCTTGAACAGTGTGTTATCTGTTTAACACAAAAATCGCATAATTATGCAAAAAGCCGAATGATTGAGGATTCGGATTTTCAAAACAGAGGACTACGATATTAACATTCTTTTGCATTTTACAGAAAATGGCATGCTTTACAGGTAATTTTTGCACAATTAAAAAATATTTCTTGAATATCTTAGATTCTGCCCTTTAATACCTTGGATATTGTCAGTTAAAATCTTCTTTTTAATATCTACGGATTCTCTACCTCAGTATCTAGATTTCTGTCCCATAGTTGAATCGCTAATATATTACCTATTAATATCTAGATAGTCTGTGCTAACATCTATTTTTCTCCGTGTATTCGTTTAGAATTTTTGAATGTAATTTCCATATGGACTTTTTATATGGAATTTCCGAGGAACGCTTTCCATAGAATTTTTCCACGTGGGTTACTACACCATATGCTCGTTTAAACGTTAGTCGTTCAATAAATGGCTAGAATAGATAGTAAAACTCTGTTCTATTACAATAATTGTCTAAAGATGCTAGCGCAGTTCATAAAACGGCTAAAATTTTAGATGGATATTCTAATATGGCAGATATATCATTCGCCCTGAATATTGAGGTTCGTGAAACGGTTATTAGTAATTTTAAGCCAGTCGCTTCTCCTACACACAAACGGTTTATCGATTAACGTCAACATGCTGTTTCTCATGCACAGATGAAATAGATTAAACGGATGCAGTTTGCGATAAACTAAACTTGCAATCTGTTAGGGAAAATCTAATTATATCATGATAAAGGTGTATTATATTCTTCTCTTTGAAGAATAAGCATCCAAAAAAAGTAAAGGGAAGATTATTTAATAGAAAGGAGTTAGTAAATTAACAGGGAAATATTTTATAAAAAAGGATTTAATGAGATAATTAAAAATATTATTGAATTATACAATAATAGCGATTTTTATCCCTTTCTGCTCACAGTCTTTTTGCTTGTTTAAAATCCTTTTGTTTTAAGATTATTTTTTTTTTCATCACGCATTGAGAAAAAATTATACTGAATCAATCAGCCATAAATTCGCTCTCGTTCAAACATATGATATTTATACAAATGAATATTTAGTGAAACAATAATTATTTCCTTGAGTTCAGTAATGAGATACTATGAATTCTGTAGTATATTGCCTTAGGTCGATGAATTAAAAAAAAACAATTATACCCAAAAATGTGCACTTTCTACAAAAATAATTGAATTTCCAACTAAAAAATACAAGTTTTCAACAAAATAAGTAAATTTTTATCTGAAAAACATAAATTTCCTAGATAAAATAAAATAGCGGCATACATTTTTTAATGAAAAAAATTCAATAAAAAAACGTATTTTCCACCAAATTTTGTCATTTTTTAATTAAAAAGATTAACTTTGAACTAAGATGATGCATCTATAATCATACAAATAAGTTTTTAAATGAATAGTTGAATTTTCAACTCAGAAGATGAATTTTCTACCAAAAAAGCAAATTTTCAAGAAAATAGATGAATTTTCAACTAAAAGAGAAGTTTTTAACCAAACAGTTGAAATTTCAACCAAAAAGATTACTTTTCTACTGAAAAAGAAGAATTTTTAACAAAATGCAGAATTTTCCACACAAATAGATAAATTTGTGAAATTTGTTAAATTACAGTATCAACATGCAAAGAGAAGCACCAATATTTTCAATAGAACTAACATAATTTAAGCGATTGTGCTAAATTTCATCTGAACATAAATGTCACATTTTTCTTACTTTTGCACTTTAAAAATAAAATTTTGATATAAAAACCAAATAATGTAATACATTTATGTGACAAATATAGTTTAAATTATTTTATCTGCAAATACTTTGAAAATTTATTTTTTATGTTTTTAAATGTTAAAAAATTACTGAAAGTGACATTCGAATTGAATTTACTGGAATTTTCTCACTACCCGTGTAGAAATTCAAATGGGGAACTAGTATGGTTCCCGACCATTCGACCCCACTTAAAGTCGGGGGCTAGTCGGATCATCTGACTAGCCCCTGACCAGTAGCTTCATGGTAGATTAGTCGGGGGCTAGTCAGGTGATCCGACTTATCCTAGTTGGAGCCTGATCGGGCACTAGTAGGGGTCATATGATAATACATCCGCGTGGAATATTCACACATATCCTACACTTAAAAATGCATACATTTATGTAACTAAAATTTCCCAAAATTTGTGAAATATTAATTTTAGAAAAAAACTTCTGCTGGAACGCAGCAATGGAAGAGCTT
Source organism: Belonocnema kinseyi (assembly GCF_010883055.1). Taxonomy (NCBI): domain Eukaryota; kingdom Metazoa; phylum Arthropoda; class Insecta; order Hymenoptera; family Cynipidae; genus Belonocnema; species Belonocnema kinseyi. The sequence goes on from NC_046658.1 coordinate 72,036,460, forward strand.
TGCTCTGAAGGATCCGCCGTGTTGGTCACGGTAGTCCCTACTCCACGTAATTATGCTTCGTTACGCGTGGATTACTGTCTTAAATAGTCGACGCGTCATTTCTGTTGCGCGAGAGGCGGCACGTCGCGCCCTTATGGATTTTCTTTAAAGCTACCAGTCCAGAACCGCAAGACTCAAATGAAGGTGGAAGCGAAATCTGAACTGTACCGTGCATAATAGTTTACTACGAGGGTAGTTCAATAAGTCCTTAGAATGACCAACAAATGGCGCGCGAATCGCTCCAAATCATCTGTTTTCAGTCAGCACCACTCCCGACTAGATA
>NC_046658.1:72036881-72067832 GCF_010883055.1 Belonocnema kinseyi
TGACCAAGTGTATAGAGCTCCAAGGAGATTATGTTGAAAAATAAAAAAAAATTTACCCGAAAAAAATTGTTTTTATACTTCATTCTAAGGACTTATTGAACTGCCCTCGTACTAGGATACTGTTCTTCACTGATTAATAAAAAACTTTTTCTCTTTCCAATTTCAACTACATGAAGGATTAGACTTTATTTACACATGGCAAACCTTTCAGATCAATTTAAAAATAAACATCTCTACAAATTCAGAGTCTTATGACTTTCGGCAGACTTATCACCTACATCTATATGTATCTTTTACAATATGGATTTTCTTAAAATTCCATACAAAGGTATTTATAAATGTTCCTAGATATTCGAAATTTTCTAAAAAATACTGCAAAAAAATAAGATTACCTCTTTTTGATGATTTTGATCGTTGTTTTTATAAAAAGTTGATTTTCGTACAAAATTATTAACTTAATAATTATTTATCAAGTATATTTGAGTTGAATTTAACATTAATATATCTTTTCTCCAAAAAACGGTGTGAAATTATTTTTAAATATATTCTTAGTGTTTCTTAGTATTCTTAGTGCACGGAAATTAGTGAACAAAAACGCCCGACTAGCCCTTGACCAACCACCGACCAGGCCCCGACTGAAATTTTGATAAAATAAAAGACCAACTAGTCCCCGACTGGGTACTTTGTCAAAATGATTAACCCGACTAGCCCCCGATTAGTGCCCGACTTGTAATAGGGCCAAATGGGGTTATTTCCACACGGGTATAATAGAGAAACTTCTGTAAATCTCACACCATGTTCTCAAATTATATAAGATTTCCTGTAAAATCCATAAGAAAGTGTAATTAGTTCTCGCGTAGCGCACACAATTTTCTATTTATTTACACATTTTTTATGATAACTCCGAAAGTAGTTGAACAAAGTGGTTTTTTTTATACAAGTGTAAAGACTTTTTATTACTAACTCCAACAAAAATTTGTATCTTTAACATTCTTTTGAATTTTTCCATTTTCCGCCTCGAAGTCATTTGTATGTAATATTAAGAATACAACAACACAATTAGCAACAAAAATGCTAATTTTGTCAAGATGAATTGATTAACCTATTTAAAAGACTTCTGTGATCAAATATACATGATAAATATTATAAATTTGTTTTAAAGTTTGTGAGAAGAAAACGTTTCAAATATGGCAATATAGTGTCCACCAAATTTGTTCATTTACCTATTCTGAATCCATAGTACTACTTTCCAGCAGTTTTTTCATTATGCTACTCAAATATATTTTCCTCTTGTGTTCTTCAATATTAATCTATTTAACTACTTTTATTAGTTTTTTATATTATGTGGTATTTAGTATTCTTCTGTTAAATGTAAAAAGATACATAAAAGACATTGTCACTTAGCTCGTCTTTTCCATTGCCGGTTTTACTAGATAACCGTGAACTGCAAAGTCACTTATGCATATTTTTACCTTGGACGGCAGTACTGAAGACCAGTCGAGTGTTTAATAGACTTATAAATGAGAATCGACAGTTTTCATCTGCAAAATACTCAAAGAGGGTTTGTGACCATTAGTAATTTTTGACAGCTGCGTAAATACAAGAGACTTATCGATCAATGACACCTTGGAAGTTGTCTCACGGACCCCAAGAGGATTAAGATGGGCGACTTATCTCGCTAATAGAATCACACTTTTCAGCTTCATTTCGCTAAAGCGCTCACAATGACTTGCTTCAGTATATTTACAATTTTATTCTTCATTCCGTTTGTATCCCGGATTAATATTCTATAATCTTATAATGAAATATAAATATGAGTAAATTGAAAATCGGTTTTTTTATTGTGATTGTCTCGATTGAAAATTTTCGTAATCTTTTTTGCAAAGAGTAAAAAAACTTGGAAGATGCATAGAAATTTGATAATGGCTTTAGAATATCTACAAAATATGATTCGGAGTTTTTAAATAGGTTTTGTAACACTTGATAAAATAAATTTATTCTTTTTGTTAATTTATAGCTGAATCCCTATATATCTCATTTCTATTATTATACTATATTTCATCACAAATAAAAACACTCTTCCCTTTTTAACAGACTTTATTGATTTACAATACAATTCATTACCTTACAACATTCATTTACAATCAAATAGATGAAATTTCAAGTAAAATAGTTGAATTTGTGATCACATAGTTCAACTCTCGACCTACCAAGATGAATTTTCAATCATATAGTTTAATTTTTAACTGCAACAAAACTAATTAACCAAATAGTTTAGTTTAAAAAGAAATAGTTGAATTTTCAAGCAAATGAGAAGAATTTTCAACAAATTATTTTAATTTTTTAGCAAACAGTTTAAGATTCAACTTAATAAGAAGAATTTTCAACCAAATGATCGAATTAAAAAAAATTCTAACAAAACAAAAAAATAATTTTTATATAAAAAAGACAAGTTTCTAACCAAATCTTAGAATTAGACTTTTCAATTAACATTAGAAGGGCCTGTGGGTCCAATTTGGACCTTTTTGACATTTAAAACGCTGCTGCCCCTTTTAACAGTTTTTGTGGCGCCAACGTTTTATGTCTTTTCCTATGATTGGATACTTATTATCTATGCGAAGTTTCGTCGATCATCGATTTTTTGCTAGAAGTTACGAGGGTGTATACATAAAAAGGCCAGTGGGTCCACACTGGACCCTCGTTGGTTTTAACCTCGGTTATAACCTGAATCAAGCCGGATTTTCTATTACTGACCGCTGTACTGCAAGTTTATTGAAGGTATATGTGTATGGATATCATATAGGTGCCCATGACAAGGTTCGTAAAGCTGTAATTATGTGTAGGTAGGCAACCCGCACTGCAAACCGAAGGCAAAATCTCCCAGCGTGAATGACCGAATAACCTATCCTGCCGCTATTTTTAGGAGGTTTTAGATATCACGTGACACCATAAAACACCATAACGTCATCCTTAAGTAGCATGACATACACAAAAAGAAACATTTATTGCTTAAAACTGTGAAAATGTAGCTAGGGTCCTATTTGGACTCCAATTTTTTCAACAAAAGTTGTAGAACTTATCAAAATATACAGTTATTGTATTATTCATTTTTTTTCGTACGATTGAATGTTTTCGAGATATTTGATGACAAAGATGAAAATTTCATGTCTAGCCCATGCCAAAAACGTAAGTATTCCTGTGACCAATCACTGCGGTTACATATTTTTATACTTTATTTAATTTACAAAACACGTAAAAATATATTACCTTTCTCTAAAGATTTCCGGGATAAAATACCGAAAAGCGCTTACCTCCAATTAATTTGAAACCCCTGTGGCTGCGGCGACAGAAATAATATTTGTCGAACCCGTCCCTTTCCAATGTCTCGAGGGAAGCGGAAAGGCATCTCTGTGATTGGTCACAGAAGTTTCAAATTAAACGGAGATGAGCGGTCTTTCGACATTTATCCCTGAAATCTTTCGTAAAAGGCGAATGATTTTTATGTGTTTTGTACATTATAAAAGTAAAAAATATATAACTGCAGTGATTACTCACAGAATTACTTGATACGTTTTCAGCAGGGGCTAGGCATGAAATTTTCATCTTTTCCATCAAATATCTTGAAAAATTCCACTCGAACAAAAGAAAATTGGTGAAACATAAAATGCGCATTTTAATAAGGCGTATTAATTATGTATGTTTAACTTATTTTTTGAAATTTTTTATCGTTCTCGAAATAAATGTGAAAAACCATTATTTTTATGTGGTTTTTTAGTTTTCATTATGAAAATCGAAATTGGGCCAATTTTCATCATGATTTTCGTAATCAGCGCGTCAAAATATATGAGTATAGGTAGTTTGAAAAAATCGGAGGTAGGCGTCACCCCGAACTTTATCAAAAATAATACATTTCCAACGAAAAATAGATGGATTTTTGTATTGGGTTCCATAATTTGAGTTCGAATTTAATCAACCAAAAAAAGTGTTAGGTGGAATTTTATTGAAAAGGGGGAAAAAGAGGAAAATTCTTGAAAAAAGTTGTAAAAATTGGAAGAGGAGAAAGAGTGCGGAATGTCTGTTTAGAGTTTTTGCTTGTAAAATAAAATTACTAATTTTCCTATTTCAAACATTTCAGTAAATTTTTTTTCACATTCATACACGAAAAATATTTGTGTGTTAAATTGTACATAACTTAGTTCGGTAAACGGAGGACATTACGGCATTTTATTAAAATTTCACTTTCAGTCATGTACAATGAAAAAGGGTAATATTTGATATTAAAATATCAATTATTAATATAAATTCATTATAGCTTAATTCGCGATTCAGAAAGAAATAATACAACTAGATAATAAAGATTACCTGAGAGTTGGGTAACATGAGATGTCGAGTGCCTACTAGTTAGTTGAAATAATTCGAACTGTTAGTTACAGTTTCAATCAAAGAAAACAAAGTCTACCGCTCTAAACCTGTGAATTCTACATCTTAGTCATGTAAAATTTCGTTCGTTAGCAAACAAAAAATATTCTTGCTACAACCAGATTCGGTGGAAGGTCGTCCACATCTACACACATCCTTACACAATTCGTCTTAAATAATTACATTAAATTACAAGACATTACATATAATATAGTCGCACGTTTTTAACGATATTAACGCTTTTAAAAATCGAAAAACGCTGTGACGGGTTTCGAACCATCTAATCTATGTTTAACGCGTTCGATCTCTAACGACTAGACCTCACAGCTAACTTAACAGATAGAATATCGAGAGAAAAAATCTGGCTTATAAAGTTAAAGTACGATTACGTTAGGGCCGTTCAAAAAATATCTGGTCCCCGTTTCATCGAAATTTCTTATTTTAATATTTTATTAAGATACGGGCTTATAAATTTAGAGCAAGTGAATAAAAACATCGGATCATTTTTTTATTTAAAATTTTGTAACCTTAAAACCCTAAATTATTTAATTTTCATTATTTTAAATTTGTGAAGAATTGAACATTAAAAACTTACAAATTAAATTCATATAAAATATATTAAATTAAAATAGGTTAGAATTTAAGGAATAAAATCAAAAATGTTAAACTAATCTATATATTTGAAAATTTTCTTAAGTCCTACAATATTAATCGACACTTAAAAATGTTAAAGTTTAAACGGGAGACTTGACTTTAAACTTCAGCCCTGGCGATGTTGACGTCCCTAGCGATTCTCATTTAACCTTACTGCTGTGTAATTCCTCTCATAATAAATGTTAATATCTCTAAAATACTCTACAATCTATACTTTCCTGTAAGTGAATCGTTAATATTACATGTAAATAAACTATATATCATTCATTTAATAAAAATTTATATTACTTTGCGTTATTTTATGATATACTGGTATGAAAATAATACAATCCTCATATCAGCTATTACATATCAGAATTTTCACTTTTGGACTTAAGATTTTACATAACTTTTTTGTAATATTTCTTTATTCAGAAGGTGTCCCCTAAGGGTTTACATGACTTTCATTCCTTACAATCTTTCCGTTTATATCTATGTTTTTTACAATCTTATCCTTTCTATATATACAATTATTTACAACTATTTACATAAATTCTTATATCTAGTTCCTTATTTCTATTTCCTGCGATAGCGCAGTTTAGGACTTATTAGCAAACGAGTGAGCGCGCGAACGAAAGCGAGAGTGCAAGCGAGAGAGGGAGTATGAGAACGCAAACGCATCTTAGTCTACTAAATTTTACTTTACCATTACTTACAATTTTCACGCTTCTAATCTAAGCGACTTCCGTTTCCTTTTTCTTTCACTTTTTTATACCTCCATTTACCTTTTTCATGTGCATTCTTTCATTCTCTCTCATTCGCTCCTCTAGCACCCTCCAACTCCTTCATCCATTTTTCTCCTATTTATTGTATTTTGAATCCTCAGTCGCCCCCCATCTTTCTATTAATTTTCTTTCCCTCTCCCTTTTTTCCAATTCTCCATAGTTTACTCCAGTCCCGTCTTCTATTTCTCTATCATTAAAGAACTCCCTCCTTTCTTCTGCCTTTCCATCCTTCATTATTCCTAAAACTTTAACTATTGCCTCCCTTGAAATGTCCTCTTCCTCATCTCTTTCTCCGCCATATTTTCCTCCCTTTGCAACTTTTCTCTCTACTCCTGCTAGCAAATCCAAAAAATATTTCTTCCATTCTATCATTTCAATATCTTGGTTTACTCTTTTTCTTCTTTTTCTTTCTCTATTTACTACCTTCCATACCTCTTCTTCCGTCCTAGCCTTCTCCGCCTCTTCCTCAAACCTTTTATTTTCCTGCTCTTTTTTTTGATAACACAACTCAGTATACTATTTCTTTTTTTCCTATATTCTTCCCCATTACTTTTTTCTTTTCTCCACTTTCGTAATTCCTTTCTGACATCCTTCTATTTTCTTTGCAGCCCTCATCCCACCCACTTCTATTCCCCCCTTTACTAACTTTATTTTTGTTTGTGCACTCTAATCCTATTTTTATTTCTCCTATCATTTTTCTTATCTCCTCGTCCACATTTCCCTCTCCCATTTTGATATTACTTATTTTTTCCCTAAACTGTTCTTTTCCTTCCCTTGACCAATCCCCTTTCCCTACACTTTTTACATTTGCTCCCCTCTTACTCATATTGCTATTGCTTTTTTGTCCCTATAATGTCACTATTATGGGAAAGTGATCCGAATCAATATATTCACCTACCTCTAGTTTTTTTAACTTTCTCTCTTACCTCATCATCCACTATCACATAATCAATTACCGTTCCCCTTTCACTGCCTGATCGTGTATATTCTCCTTTTTCATCCCCTTCCATATTTCCGTAAAAGATATACCATCCCAATTCCTCCAAGCTCTCCAACAACTTTTTTCCTCCCCATTTAGTACCTTATCTTTGGATTTTCTTTCTCTCTCTTCTCCCCATTCCCTTCCTCCTCTGTCGCCTGTTCTCGCATTGAAATCCCCACCTATTATCATCCTAATCTCTTCTTTATTTTCTTCAATCATTTCTTTAATCTCCTCTGCTTTTTCCTGCATATCACCGTTCACATAAATCCCCACTACGTTCCACTTGTCTCCTCCCATTATTGCCTCTTCTTCTGTTACTCCTTCTTTTTGTTCATTCCGGTCTTTCTTATCTTTCCCTGTTATACATTCATTCTTTATTCCCATCACCATTCCTCGCATTAATCTGCCCTTTTTATTCTTCCTCGTTGCATTTTGCACTTGCCATTTGTAACCTCTTCGTAACCTTCCCCTTACTCTTACTCCCTTTTCATCTAGCTACCTCTCCATCATTATGACTACATCCCATTGTGTCGAATTTCTCATAAACTCCCTATTCTTTCTCTCCAATCCTGCTATATTCCAGTAACAAATCTCCATTCTTCCTTACTTTCGTTTCTCATCTTTGTTTCCTTCTTACTATTTCTTATTTTCCTATCTCTAGTTCCTTCCTTTTCTAGTTTCCCTGCACCTCATTTCTTACTATATGTTCCCTTTCTTCATCCCAATCCCACCATACACCATCTATCTGAATTCTCCCATACTTAACCCATGTTCTCTTTCCCTTTTTTCTTTCCTCTTCTGCTATTTTTCTTAATTTATACTGCATCGTCCTTTGCACTTATGTCAAATCATCCTCTATTCTCTCCGGACTACCATATAATAACCTCTTCTTTGTAATCACCCCCCTCTTATGTTCCCATTTCTTTAGTTTCACCAGTACCATTATCTCCCCTCTCGCACTTCCCTTCCTACATTTCGCATTTTCTCTATCTCTACCTTAGCATCAATCCTTTTTAGTACTTCGTTCACCCCTTCTTTCAGCTCCTTCCCCTCTAATCTTATACCCTTTATCACTATGTATAATTTTCTTTCTTCCCTTTCTATTCTTTGTTCTATTTTTCTCGGCCTTTCCATCTCCTTATTCCCACTCTCGCCCCCACCACAATCCTCGTTCGAGCTTTCAAGTTTCTTCATCTTGCCTTTCATCTCCTCTACCTTTGTATTATTAACTTCTTCCTGCTTCTCTAGTTTTTGTTCCAATAACTGCATCTTCTTTTCTAACTTTGCCCTGATTTCTTCCCATTTTTTTATTTCTTTCTTAACTTCAGCCATTTCCCGCCTAATTTCCTTCTTTAATTCCTCTCCCCTTTTCTCCTGCTTTTCTTCATAAATCCCCATTACCTCTATCATCGCTTCTCGAATTTCCATTAGTCTTCCCCTAGCGATTCTCATTTTACCTTATTGCTGTGTAATTTCTCTCCTAATAAATGTTAAAATCTCTAAAATACTTTGCAATCTATACTTTCCTGTAAGTGAATCGTTAATATTACATGAAAATAAACTATATATCATTCATTTAATACAAATTTATATTACTTTGCGTTATTTTATGATATACTGGTATAAAAATAATGCAATCCTCATATCAACTATTAAATATCAGAATTTTCACTTTTGGACTTGAGATTTTACATAACTTTTTTGTAATATTTATAATTCTGTTTTGTATTAAATCCTAAAATAATTATAGGCTTGATCTAAATGCAGTAATGTCCTCTATTTACCGAAATAATTGGGTAAATTTTAATGAACAAATTTTCTCCGTGTACTTTTCATGTGCGATGTTACATTTTGCGTCAACCCTTCCCCCTACGTACGAGTCGCCACAAAACCTATTAACCCCTCTTCCCCCTGACGGTGTGGCGTGGTTTTTTAACGGCCCCTGAAGTAATAATCAATTTTAAATTTCATAGTTTAAAATTTGAAGTTTTTAAATACAAAGTTTTGGAATATGCAAGTTTTGTGTTTGAATAATGTTTAATCTGAAAGGTTGTAAATCTGAAGCATCTCAAATTAACTGTGTTACAGTATGCATAGATGGTTTTCAATGCGACTCAACTCGATGTATTCCTGTTGACTGGAGATGCGATGGACACGTGGATTGTGCTGATAAGTCAGACGAGATTGACTGTGGCGAATGTAGTGAGAAGAGAAAAATTATATCAACATACAATAAGAAATGGAAAAAGGAAAATTTAGGAAACTCTAATCTGGAGCTACCAGCTCTTCATTGTGGGGAAAAAAGATGTATGTCGCCTTCTCACGTTTGTGATGGATTCATGGATTGCCCCTGGGGCCAGGACGAACGCAATTGCTGTAAGTCTAATTGTAATTTTTGTATCATTCTATGGCTAAAATTGATTATTTTTCAATTCAATTACAATTTTCCTTTGCCACTTTATTTTTCTTATGTAGTATCTCGTCCCGAAATTCGGGATGACAAGCCCAATGTTTTGAATAAGCTTGGTTAGACGTGCCGAATTTTTGGGATGAGTAGTCTTTCCTCTTTTCCAAGTCCTCTAATTTTTCGGAACGACTAGAAACGTCCTTTCTTTTAAGCTATTATTATTTGTTTGTGTTTCAAAAGTTTTAATGAGTTTTAAAGATCCATGTCAGAAGTTTTTGAAGAACTATACATAAAAACACTAAGAAGGTGATTTTAACCCAGAAAGAGTTTCATAACTTTTTATTTACTAAATTTAAGAAAAAGCGAGAAATAACTTTCAAATAAGTACTTAGCTCTATCGAATCGCGAAAGGAGCGCTTAAAAATAAGCCACCATCTGCAAACAAAACTATTCAAAGAACCGTGTGACCCAAAAACTGTTTCTGACGCAGAAAACGGTGCATAATTTGTTATTTTTAAATTTTTTTAAATAAGACACGGCTCTCGAGCTTTTAATTAATTCTGTAGAATCATGAAAGGAATATCGTCAACTGTCGGAAAAAAATTCAAATTCAAATTTTCAGCTAAATGACGTGAGACACGGAAAACGTACCAAGGAGGAATTCCAGCTTTTAAAAGGCTCTACAAAATTCATTTTAACCATTTTTCGACAGAATTCGTCGTTTTTAATTTATTTAATTAAATTTTTATGCAAAAATAGAAAATTCCAATACTGCGCTAAAAGGCACGAGATACGTAAAAGGTCCAAAAAAGAACTTGTATCCTTTTAAAATAGCTACAAACTTAGTTTCACTCACTATTTGAAAGGAATCGTTTTCGTTTTATCAATAAGAAATACTATAAATAAATTGAAAATTTCTATATTCAGCATGAAATTTCGAGATGTGCTAAAAAGTAGTAATAGTATATAGGAAGATAGTAGTAACAGTAGTACTCGAAAATCGAGAATGAAACCCGAATGTCCCGATGAGAAGGAGTACCCTCAAAACCTACACAGAAAAAACTGAAGTTAAATTTGGTTGCATGTAAAACTTCCCGCTATGTAAGTTTACATGCTATTTGGCGAAAGTTTTTCCTACGATGGAATAAAAGCTGTCGTCTTTCACGGTGTCCTTCACAGAAAAAACAAAAGATAATGTTTACATCGATTTCCGGTGAAAGATTCACCACAACAAAAATTAACCTTACCAGATAAACTTTAGATGAATCGAAATAATGTCCTATTTTTAACTTTGCCTGGATAATCTTTCGTTTTATAAGCGCTCCATTTTTATTCGATATGTAGCGAGAATTACTAAGCCAGCGATATATATCGTCGTTTAACTTCATTAAATTGGAGAGAAATGGGGATTCCCACCTGTTAATTTCTTGTTGCCCTTTTTCCTAGATGGTATTAAATAAGTTATAATTGCTCGACAAAAATATAATTGATTTCGGAGAAGATATATCAGTAAGAATAATTTTTTAGCGTATTTTTTGTTACTGATTCTAAAGGTTTTTGTCGAAATTTGCTCACTTCAGCGTGACGCGGTAGACGAGATCAGAATTATTCTCCTAACCTCGATTAGGGGAAATATGTTAAATTTTTAACCGTTGCAAGTTCTATCTGAAACAAATTTTAACTTTTGTTTTTTCTGTGTTTTTTTAAATCTTGTATCCCAATTTATAGCTTGAATTTACTCATACTTTGCCATTTTCACGTTGCTGCTAAGGACGCCATAGCAGACAACAGCTTTTATTCCATCGTAGGATGAACTTTCGCAAAATAGCATGTAAACTTTGACAGCGAGAAACTTTACATGCAACAAAATTTAACTTTAATTTTTTCTATAATATCATTATTAAGCGCGAAGCGCGAAATCCTATAGACGCGCGCCCTAGGTGCACTCAAACCTGTGAGCGAAGCGAGCTGTGGGCAGGAAATACTTTTCAGCTATTCTTTTACTTTATAAAAAGAGCATCCTGACAGAAGCAACCTCTGCGAGAAAAAACACTTGTAAATAGTGCGGCGCGTCTTAAAACATGAAAATATTCAAACACAAAGAGTTGCATAACTTTCTTATTTGTTTATTAAAAACAAAACAAGAAAGCACTTTCGAGCTATTACTTATAACTTTAGTGAATCATATAAAGAATTGGCTAAAGAAAGTAATAACTTTAAAGAGAATATACCAAACATGGATTTTGACCTACTTCTAAATCGAACTGGACGATAAATAATCATTCATTGGGACCTATTTTGCTCGAAAATCCTTCAAATGATTTAAGTACAGTAAACTCTCACAAATCTTCCGGTGTTCGGAACCGAGGCCCTTACTAAGCATAGGTTTTATTTTTATTTTAAATTAAAACATTTAAGAATGGTATTTATTTGATAAATCCGGAATTATTATTAGAAGTATTCCTTGTCTTTGAAATTAGTCACAGTGATAGTGCAAGTAAAGTTTGAATATCCGACAGTAGATACGGACATCCTTTGTCAGCCGAAGGGCTAAAAAATCACTTTTGAGGCCCTGAATCATAATGGTCAAGATAAAGAATTGTGTTTCTGGTTTTGGTCAGCTACTCTTGTTATCTGATGATACAAGTTGACTACGTAAGTGTCTAATTTGGTACATTCATATATAGTGAGACTGAGCACAAGAAATGGTGACATTGGCAGAGGAAGACTTGAAGTTTATCATGCAGAAAATGGACATTATCTACCCGCTTGCATCAAGCATTGGGAATCAAATTCGGCTGAGACAATTTGTTCTATGTTGGGATATAAGTGAGTTTGATATTATTAAATTATTTTCAAACTTTTACTCGCTATTTCGCTTTAAGAATAAAGAGTTCTAAGGAACATTGAATTCTCATTACAGAATAACAATAAAGCCGCACTTTATTTTTTTTCAGAATCGCGAATTCGTCATTCCTTTATCTGAAGGGTAGCAATGATTCTCTTATGGAGTCAAAGCTAGAAACTTCCCAACAATGGAGGCAGGATCAAAACACCAAAGTGAACCTGCTGAAAGAATTTCATCAATGTGAAGATCGAAAGATTTACCCGAGCGTTGAGCTATCTTGCTCTCAATACGGTAAGACATTTATTACTTATCTCTTGTCTTGTAAACCCCCTACTGAATTTTACATACACTTGGCTCTGAAAAATATCCTTCCTTTTGTCACCTAGCTGTATCAGTAATCTTAACTGATCTCCTTCCATATTTCCTTTTATACGAATAAGCTTTGTAAATAAATATAGGGGATTACCTTTTGTCGATATAAAATTTAATATAGGAGTGAAAATCCAAAATTTGATACATAATATTATGCCCCTGGCATACTATACGTTTGCGTTTGCAGGAATAAGTTGTGCAAATTATTTTCACTTCACTCCGTGCCAAAATAAATTCAATTTAATATGAGTAAATGCTTCATTCAGTAACATATCCCATATTATACTTTTATAGCATTTATGGTGATAAATATTTTGAAATATAGCTTACGAAATGTACCAATATCCATCTGCTTTTAGAAATATTACAACATTACAAAATAAGGCTCTTTATAATTCTAATTACAGAATGTTAATTATTTTCTAGACTTTCCCGAGCTTTTAGGTCATTTTTTACAGGTTACAATTTCTTTAAAGTCTAAAAAAAATTATTTTTACTTAATTTCACTTTTTTTAAACATCGAATATAGGTTCACCGAAGTTCAATGAGCATAGAATAACAATTTTCAGTCAGCCCAGTGTAACTTGAAAGGGTGGCTTGGTTCACCGAAATTTGGTTATCGTAGACCAAATACTTTTGGTGTGCGAAGACACTTCGTTTTTTAAAGTGTTACATGACAAATGTAAAATTTCTTCAGTTTGAATTGTATTATGTCATAATTTTGTTATTATTTAGAAAAATCGTACTTTTCGAACCATTTCGAAATCGCAAATTGTTCAAAAATTGTAACATACACAAAATTTTGTTGTCACTTCTAATATTTTTATACTTGCTTACCATAAAGCCGTATTCATACAAAATTCGCTCTAATGTAGGGAAAACCTATAGGGAAATCATCGGAATTTAATTCAAAATGTTAAAATTTCACTGTACGTAAAGTGTCCTTATTTGACAATAGTGCACTTCTTCATATCTTGAATATAATTATTTTAACTATGACTGTAATTATTATTAATAAATAAACACCTTTTTCTGTTAAATTGAACGGCGAATAATTGTAAATTCATAATTTTCATCCACATCATACTTATATAAATGCATTTTATGATTAACAATAAGTTTTCTTCTTGAAAAAATTGTTTTTTTTTTTATTAGAGTGCGGTAGGAGGAAATCCTTTTTCGGTCATTCGAAAATCAGGACGAGAATCGTGGGAGGCGTTGAAGCTGCTCCAGGGGATTGGCCTTTTCTTGCTGCGCTTCTGGGAGGTCCGGAACAAGTTTTTTACTGTGCAGGTGTCCTCATATCAGACCAATGGATTCTCACTGCTTCCCATTGTGTAGGAAAGTGAGTAGAGACAATTAAAGGTCATTTCATTTACTCCATGTCGTTCGTCAGTACATTTTCGTTTTATCTCCATAATGAGAGAAATTATGTTTATTAGATTTAGGTTAAGTAGGGAAAATTAAAATACTTTTTACATATTTTTTATATTGTCATTATTGACATTGGTGATCAATTGATCATTTACACTAACTTACAAGATTGCTACAAGGTCAGAGAATTCTGAAAATCAGGGAATGTCAGGGAAAACCTGAGAGGCTTAGGGATTCCCCTCTTTTCTTCTTTTTACAGAATTCCCATTTTCCCAATTTTTTCTATTTTGTTATTTTAAATGCAAAATGAATTGATACAACTAAATAAGATGATACCAATAGTTTTATTTGAAAGTGCAATATTTTAAAGTAGATAGTTGACTGTTATATTTTTAGTTCAGAAGTGTTCTTTTTTAGTTAAAAGTTCTACTATTTGATTTAGAATCTGACTCTTTTGTTGAATTTGTATTGTAAATAAAAAATTATTTATTTTAACTAAGAATTAAACTATTCCACTTTTTGTTGAAATTTGATCGCTTTGAAATTAAAATTAAAATTGTACATTGTTTGTGGAGAATTCATATGTTTTAAATAAAAATCCAACTACTTGGTTTAAAATGGAATTACTTTTTTAAACATTTATTTCATTGGCTAAAAATTTTTCTATTATTTTGAAATTTTTGTTCAATATTCATTTTTTCAACTGAAAATTTACCTATTCTTTTCTTGTTTGAAAATGCACATTTGTAGTCTAAAAAATCTACTTTTTGGTTATAAATTCAACTATTTTTTTGAAAATTAAATTTTTTTGTTGAAAGTTTTGCTAATTTGTTAAAATATTTTTTTTCCAATTGCTCAGTATTTTAAAAATTTGTCATTTTGGGTAAAAATTTAGTCCTTTTGGATTGAAAATTTATCTTTGATGTAGAAAACTGCTGGATTGAAAATTCATATTTTTGGTAGAAATTTTCTTATTAAAAATTAATCTTTCTTGTCTGAAAATGCAACTTCTTGGTCTAAAATTAACATTTTGTTGTTTTTATCAATTTAACTATTTCGTTGATAAATCATCCTCTTTCGTTAAAATTTAACTTTGTTGTTAAAAATATACGTTTTCCGGTTTAAAACTCATTATGTTCTAAAATATTTGTGTTTTAAGTTAACTCTATCGTTGAAAGTTCATCTCTTTTCGTAGAAAAATAATCTTTCTTGGTTGAAAATCTCAACTATCTGGTTGAAAATGCAATTCATTTGTACGTGTAAGCTTAAGCTTTTCATACTCGTATTAAATTCAAACTGTCACTAATACATTAATTTTCTTTTAAAGAATTTATTACCCTTTTTTCTCTCTATTTTCATGAAAAATCTCCCTTTTCTCCCTATTTTGATATTATGCTAAGCTGTGATCTCGTCTATTGTCATAAAAAGTATTTAAGAGAAATTTATAAATAAGCAACAAAAGTACATTTAGGCAGGTAAAAGTCTGGGGAAGTCAGGGATTTTTGAAATTAGGATTATGTAGCAACCTTGTCTAACTATAAATAACTTTATTAGTGTAAGTAAATAGGTTCAAAGTAATAAATGTATATTTTTGTTACAAATAGACCATTCTTATTAGCGGCTTTTCAAAAAACTATTCAATTTTATTCGAGATATGTCAGAATATATTTCTTTATCAAAAATTGCATTCCGTCATCCTTGTCGTTGCCATTCATTCTCAATCACCTTCGACCGGCTTGTGCCAAGGACGAAATCTGGTAGTTTTAGTCACTCGGAAGTCTCGGGATGGACAATTCAATTGGGGATCACCAGGAGATATGCTCATACCTACCTCGGCCAAAAGCTCAAAGTCAAGAGAGTTGTACCTCATCCTAATTACAACTTGGGAGTGGCTCATGACAACGATGTTGCTCTATTTCAGGTAATTTGTTTAATCCAAAGTTCCAAATGGAACAATTTGGTTTTCAAAATAAAATTTCGCTGAAAAGTTAAGCAAATTTTAGAATTCTGAATCGTGAGTTACTTCACATGACTCTTAATTTGAGTAATATTATTATTCTGGTAAATATGATATAATGCTTATAATTTGTTACCATTCTCATTATAACACCATCTTTTTTTATTAACATTTTAAATCTTATGACTTTAACTTATACAGTGCAAATACTGAAACATTTAATCCAAAAGATGATCATCATCGAATTACAATTATACTCATCTACATGATCTATGTTATTTGATTAAAATATTTACGCTTTTTAATCATTTTTAACCCTTATTATAACTTTACCGAATGATATTCTTTGTTAGCTTACAAATTTCACTTTTTTAATATATATATCCCTGATGAGGAGAATAGTGGATTCTCAAAACGTTTAAATTTTTACAAGAAATTTGTCTAATATAGTCCGAGCAAAATTATTTTGGCTTTGTACCTACCTAATCTGGGAAAATTGTATGAATTTTAAATATTATGTTTATTATAATTGGTTCATAAATTTATTTTTTAATAGTTGGAAAATCGAGTGCAGTTTCATGATCATCTGAGGCCGGTTTGCTTGCCTACATCCACTACCGAATTAAAACCAAGAACAGTTTGCACCGTGATTGGTTGGGGCAAAAAGAAAGATGCCGAAAGTAAGTCTTGAGATTAAAATAATACTGAAATAATAAGGATGATTTTCAAAAAGTTCACCTCTTCAAATCCGAGTCATTTTACACTTTTCCTTTCAATAATAACATTTTTATAAAATTATGGAAGCAATATTCTTATATTAAAACAGAATTTAATAAAGTTTTCAAAATGTTAAATATTCTAAAGTTGAGCATTTTAAAAATCACTTCAAAGTCTGTCTCAAAGGTATTTTTCAATATCGTTAAAGTCGATTTACCAACGTTAGTTACAATTAACTGTTGATAACGATTACTATTTATGCATCATATTTTTTATAAAATTTTTAGTACCTCTCCATATTAATTTATCATATTAAATAATAAGAGGATATTTTGAAATGCTGATTTCAAAATCAAATAAATCGTGAAAATAGTCATTTTTTCATCTTTTTATTTGTTCTGCATATGGTTTTAAAAGGATTTCGAAATTTTGTTGTTTTATCATACGGGATGTTCGAATACAATGAAACACAGTTAGGGGATGACAGATTTTGTGAAGATTTGTGACATAGGGGAAAGGAGTAAACTCAGAATGTGACATGGATTCCTATTAAAGGTCAATTCCTTTTAAATAAAAAGTCTACTATTATATTTTTGGTTCAGAATTATTTTCTTTTGGTTCACAATTCTACTATTTGGTTAAAGTTTGAACTATTTTGTTAGAAATTCAGTTCATTAGTTTAAGTTTTGCTTGAAAATATATTTTTTGAATTGCAAATCTAACTACTCTATTTTTGTTAAAAATTGATCTTTATTAATTTAAAATTTAAATATTCGATTTAAAATTCAATTGTTTTGTTGAAGATTCGTAATTCAAGGTCGACAATTCTATTATTTTCGTAGAAAATTGAACTATTTTGAACTTTTTTATAGTAAGCCAATTAATACCTATTATTTTACGTTTTATATTAGCTTCTGAGTATGAGCCTGCTGTAAATGAAGTCGAAGTTCCAATTTTGGAGAGGGAAATCTGTAATTTGTGGCTCGAGCATAAAGAACTCAACGTAACTGATGGTATGATTTGTGCCGGTTATCCCGATGGTGGAAAAGACGCGTGCCAGGTAAGAATATTACTCATGCGTTGACATAAATCCAAATTAATTAGACGAGATATTAAATTGATCATTTAGAAACACTATTATGATCGTAAGATTCATTCAGTGAACTAAAAAATGAAAACTTTAAAAATATAATTCTTTACATAACAAAGATTAGATACATTATTTAGAACAAAGAGGACCTAAAGGATTAAAAATAAAAAAATAAAATCTTTCAATAAAAAAATTGCAAAATATATTTCTGTTTCGCGAAAAAAAATAGAAGCATTAGTAGATCGATGAAAGGTCCTTCCTAAAATATCTCAACGTTAGAAAGCGGCGAGTATTGTGTGTGTCGAAAGTGCTTCTTTGCCAGATATTGAAGTAGAAATGGAAGGCCCTCGATCTGTTATCCTGATAGCCGTTCAAATTCCAATCTACTATCCTTTAGGGGGATTCTGGTGGTCCATTACTCTGTCAAGATGAAGAAGACAAGGACAGATGGTTCGTTGGTGGAATTGTCAGCTGGGGAATCAAATGCGCTCATCCGAAATTGCCTGGAGTTTATGCTTATGTACCAAAATACGTGCCCTGGATTCATAGGCAGATTGCTAAATATTCGGACAATGATGCAGGATAACAAAGGGAGTTCATAAGGAACTTCGCATTGAAGAAGTGGAAGGAAAATGAATATCCGAGAAAAACTCGTTAAGTCAAACTTCAAGACTCAGGAAGAAGCTTCGACGCAAAATGGATAAAAGAAATATCAACCAATCAAGAGTCTGAGACTTCGAAGGCAAGAAATCATTAACGTCGAACTTTCAAGGGTGGCACTGTTTTTTCTATATATAAAAAAAGACAAATTCTTTTTGGATTGGCGCAATTTTTTAAAAAATATTTTTCAAACCTGTCAATTTCATCAGTACATATCGAAATTGGCTCAGTTCCTTTGCAAAAGTTTCTTCTTAAGAGAGGGTGGATTTGATCAAATTCAGGATGCAAATTTCTAATATCCAAATGACAATCGTAGCCGACAAATTTTAGACAGGAGGAAATAAAGAAACGTGTGTTATACAGAATTGTATAAATAATATATGGCTACACGTTATTAAACGTACATGTGAATAATATTTTAAAACTTGTCAGTGCTGCCGAATTTTTGAAAATTTTTTATTAACTACCTTCTTTAAGAAAAATAATATTTTAATTATAGAGAGCAAACAACTAATTTTATAAAACACATTTTTTTCATTATTATAGTACTTGGAAAAATATTTAGGTATGAGTTAATACAAAAATGTCAAAAATTTACTCAAGTTCATGAAAGAGTGGATGTTTCAGAATTTTTATCCAATACTGAGTTTGATATATCCTGAAGAGAACTTATAAAAACGACTTTATACGTATAAGATGAGCAACAAGAGAAGTCAATTTTTCTATATCATGGACTTAAGAAACGTGTCCTTTTACAATACTCAAAATCGATGCTGCGTCAGACGCAAAAAAAAATTAAATTTTAGGTGGTGGTAATGGAAGAGAAGAATTCTATGGTAGAGATAGAAATATGAAACACAAAACAGAAGGTCTTAAGACAATATATGGCAAAATTGCTAACGAAGTGCAATGAATATTATATAGATAATGTCCTGTGGTATTTTATATACAGAATAAAGATATAATTTAAAAAGCGAAAAGCTTCAATACGAATTTTGTAGACAATACTATTTTTATTATTATAAAGGAAAAATCATCGCTCTTGAGTTGGTAAAATTTATATTCTGAATAAGAAGGCATGGGTAGATCAGCATGGGTTTTGTTATTCTTATCAAAATAGAAGAGGGTAAAAAAATTGTAAAAAAAAGGAGCTAATTCAACTAGCGTCGCGTTATTTTTTGTGTATTTTGCTGCGACGACAAATCGCATTTAGTGCGTAGTAGTTTTACGACTATAATGAAATAAGTGGAAACATATAGTAAGATAATGGCCCGATAATATCTTTGTATTTCTATAGCAAAGTTCAAATTGAGATTCTTTATATATATTTTGGATTTTTTATTACATTTTCAGAGAATCAATTGATTATTTATTCTCTGTAATGTTGAGACCATGTCATAATCATGCGATTCCCACTTTGTCAACATTCTTTTGGAATTAAATATAAGGTACTAAAGAACGTTTGTATGGTACTAAATTTTGTAAATTGGAAAAAATGTATTTCGAAACAAATTTTCTTTCTGATTCTAACATTTTCGGACCATACAAACGTCTTTTAGTAACCTTTCCTTAATTTCCCATATGAGTTGTTCCAAACAAATGTTAGAAAGATAAGAATCGGGTAAATATGGCATGCCCTTATTGTAAACATTTTGTAATTAAATTTTTGTGCTTTAGTGAAAAAGAATACTAATCTTTCTGAAATATTCATGAAAAGTTTGAATTTTGAAATATAATTTTAGCTTTTTTGGACATTTCACAAAGTCTGTAAGGTTTTATTTTTATTCTCTTTGTCAGTTTCACTCACAGCTTAGAATTTTAATTAAAATTTTTTTTTAAATACTACATATTAATCTGATATTGTAAAAATGAAAAAAATCAATTTTTAAAAGAAAGTAAGAACATGCTCTCTAAATCTGAATCAGTGAAATTGCACTGGTTGTCAGTGAAATTTCACTGATTCCAATAGCTAGAAATGGGTTACTGACAATCAGTGAAATGTTACTTACTGCTTCAGTGAAATAACCACATTTGAAGGTTGGCAGCACTGCACCATGTCAATATCATAATAAATCATAATAAAATAATATTTTAGTACATTCAATCAAAAAATCATACTCAAAACTTAAAACCCATAAATATGTTCAAATATTAAAAAAGGTGAACAGTTCCGATGCTTTTAAAAGACAAACCTCACATATTACTTTAATTTCAAGATTGGATTGTAGGGTGGTCCAAAAATGCATTAGATTTTTTTTTCAAATTTGTATGCAGAACGCCCGGAAATTTGTTTGAATCCACAAAAAAATAAACCTTTTTTTTTTAATAATATTTAGAGGTGGCGCAAGCCTCATGAAGTTCAACACGTATTTCCCACAAGAAAAAAAGACGTTTTTGTAAATTTTATTCAGAATTCTCAATATTAGGTGAATCGAGTTCGAAATTCACCATTTCTCTTCACAATTCGTCACAGAATGCGAATAAAATATTACTTTTCAAATATTACCCCCATAAGTCTGTTTTATAGGGTCCCAAAAAAACCCCATAAGTAAAAAAATGGGTTTTTCGAGTTTTTGACGCTAATTATGATTTTTTTGCGGTTTTTTTAAACGCAGATTATTTCAAATACATGAAATACTACTTTATACTGATAATTAAATGTTTATTTAAATTGTTTAAACAATTTATTATTGTTTTTAGCATTTTTCTCTTAGAAAAGGGTTAGAACGTCAAGGTTTTTTCTGAATTTTTCAACTTATTTTGAACGTTTCAGTTAGAGCGAGGTAATAATCAATTAAAGTTAACAAAAATAATTGTTTGAACAATTTGTTATTATTCATAACAATATTCTCTTAGAATAATGCTAGAAAGTTGCGGTTTTTTCTGAAATTTACAACTATAGTCCACTTTTCACTTAAAGTGAATATTTATTTAATTTAATTCAGAAAAAATAATTGCTTAAACAAATAATTATTGTTTATAGCTATCTTCTTCTAGATCATTACTACATAGTTGCGGGTTTTTCCTGAAATTCTTAACATTTTATCACTTTTCAATTAGAGTGAAGTGATAATGAATTCAAGTGAAAAAAAAATTGTTTAAACAATTTATTATTATTGCTAATAATATTCTCTTTGCTTAATGATAAAAAGTTGCTTTTTTTCTGAAATTTTTAACTTTTTGCCCGCTTTTCACTTGAAGTAAGTTAATAATTATTTTAATTTAACAAAAATAATGATTTGAACAAATTATTATTGTTTATGGCTATCTTCTCTTAGATTAGTTCTAAAAAGTTGCGGTTTTTTCTAAACTCTTAAGCTTTTTGTCCACTTAGTGAGGTAATAATTAATGCGGGTTAACAAACATACTTATTTAAACAATTTATTATTGTTTATATAGATTTTCTCTTAGATAAGTGCTAGAAAGTTGTGGTTTTTTTCTGAAATGTTTAACTTTGCTTTGCCTTTTTAGCTATGAACAAATAATACGTAAACATTAGAGAGATTCATATTTTAAACAATCTCTTTTTTACTTTAATTATTCCATTCTTTGTTTTTGTCTCTTTTTTATAATAGCTTTTTTGTTTTAATTAATTTTTTTTCAGCATTGGGAAAAGAACAAAAATAATTTACTTAAAACAATACAATACTATTTAAAATATGATTCTCTCTAATATTTATTTATTATTTGTTCACAACTTAAAAAGGTAAAGCAAAGTCAAACATTTCAGAACAAACCGCAACTTTTTAGCACTAATCTAAGAGAAGATAGCTATAAACAATAATAATTTGTTTAAACAATTATTTCTGTGAAACAAAATTAAATATTAACTCACTTCAGGTGAAAAGTGGTCAAAAAGTTAAAAATTTCGGAAAAAACCGCAAGTTTCTATCATTAGGCAAAGAAAATATTATTAGCAATGATAATAAATTGTTTAAATACTTATTTTGTTAACATAAATTAATTATTACTTAACTCTAATTGAAAAGTGATAAAAAGTGATAAAATTGTAGGAAAAACCGCAACTAGGTAGTATTAATCCAGAAGAAGATAGCTATAAACATTAACAATTTGTTTAAGCAATTATTTTCGTTAAATTAAATTAAATAATTTTAAATAATTACTTACTTTAAGTGCAAAGTGGACAAATAGTTGTAAATTTCAGAAAAAAACCGCAACTTCCTAGGATTATTCTAAGAGAATATTGTTATGAATAATAACAAATTGTTCAAACAATTATTTTTGTTAACTTTAATTAATTATACGTGTTCAACTTCATGGGGCTTGCGCCACCTCTAAATTTAATTTTTTTCAAACAAAAGAAAAATGGGCTAATTTTTTTGTGAATTTGAACAAATTTCCGGGCGTTTTGCATAAAAATTCGAAAAAAAAACTTTGGACCACCCTATTGGATTGTCATGTAAAAATCCGTTAAGTAAGTACTTCCTATACGAGTGAGAGTATATTTATCCCGCAGTGAATTCAGCAGACTTACAGCCGGAAAATTAAAAAAAATTATTTCATTAAGGAATTCTTCTTGATACTTAAGTAAAAGAGTAACAGCAACGGCTAACTTAAAAATATAGAGGTTATGCTTCAAATGATTCACTCTGGTGTTACTGAACTGATTAATGAATAAGTCCGAAATCACTGATTAATCAGTGAAATGTCTAACTAATATTTCAATCAGTGTATTTTCCACTGATTCATATTTAGAGAGTACATCAATTGAAAAAAAAGGAATCAGTGTAGTATTAATTTCAAGTCCATAACAGAGATATATTCACTACAAAGTGGTGAATCTCTTTAAGAACGATGGTTGATCTATATATTTTTTGATCATGAATTTGAAAGCAATAAATAAATTGCATTTGGCATTTTGTCACAATTAATTTTGCCACGTTTTGTTAATAAAATTTGTAATGCAAGTTTTTTTCAAGGGTTTTTTATTCAACAAAAAATAATTAGAAAAAAATAGAATTGCATTAAATGCAACGTGGATTTGTATTGCGCAATAAATAATAATCGAAGATAGGCGAGTGTGGGGGGAAGAAAACTTCGAGTTCGAGATAATTGTTAAGTTATGTATAATATTAGGTGTAAATTGTGTACAATAATGGATATATTAATTGTATAGTAAGGAATATATTAAGTATTCTCTATAGTTTAAACGTACAGAAAAGTTGCTTCAGGGTCTTCACTGTTTTGTAAAGTGAACATATGGCCATGTGTTCATGACAGATTTCCAACTTTCTTTTTTTTTAAACTGAAATTAAATCTTTGATAATTTAATTCGTTTTAATAAAATTTCCATTGTAATGAAATAATGTCGAAAAGGAGACTTAAAACAAAGATTATAAACACAATAATTTTAGTAAGTTCCTTCTTTTCAACAGCAGGGACAAAAATTTCTGAATTAAAATAATGTTTTGAGATTTTTTTCAACATTTTTACTGTCCTGGATGCATGAGAGGCCATTTATGAGTAGTGTACAAAATTATATGTCAGCTTTTAGTGGATCTAGCGTAGATTTAGATGGCAGCATCGTGCACCATGTTGACTGAATTCTAGGGATAAAAGCACTGCACCAGCACTTTTTTGATCCGCACTCTAAAAAAATAGTTTTTTAAAAGTATATACTTCAGATAAGATATTTCTTGTTTATGAAAACTACGAGCCTTACTAATTGACTTAGACTTTTTCTAAGCGTTAAGATGACTAGTGGTATTGTTGGTAACATCTGTGACAATCGATTCTTTAACATTTTAATGATTTATCACTTACGGTCTTTGCCTTTTCTTTTTTTGTTATTTCAAACATTGTAAACTGTAATATGTTTTTTCAACCAAACTTTCTATACATTTTTTATTCTGTAATATTTTATTACCCATTTAGCACATGTTTCTAAATTTTTACCATTCATTGAATCAATCGTTTTCTCGATAATTGTAATACAAGCCGATGGTTCATTGTGATAAATTTGAAATTGATAATAAAGCAATCGGTATTTTAAAAAATACCATTGAAATGTATGTCTTTACCACTATATTTATTAATTTCGTCAAAAAAGATTAGTGTTTGAAAATGCATGTCCATGAAAAGGCAAAGTATCCATTTCAAATTATTCGGATTATCTAACAGTTAAAAAAAGAATTATTTTTTATTAGCAAAGCTTGTATTTTTGACAGTCCAAGGATTTATGAGACAATAATGTATCACTCACAATAACAGTCTTCCTTAGTATCCAGGCAACAATTAGTTATAAAAAAAAGAATAACGTAATAATAATAACCGACAATACTGTGTGAACAGACAATAAATAGGTTTAAGAAATGTTCCAATACGGACAATAACTTGTTGTTAAGGTTTAGAATAAGATTTTAATGTGGGCTAATTAAACAAAAGGAAGTAAAATTCCATTTGCAATAGGTATTTTTGATTTAAATATAACAAAATAGATATGCAATCGGGTTAAATCGGAAATTTAATAAAAAAATTTCTTTAAATATAAGAAGTACATTCAGTGGTGGGGGTAAAAACCTCTAAACGAATGTACAAGTCTTCCTTTTATTATGATTTAATTGGCTAAATAATTAAATATCTTATAAACAAAATATTGTAATAATGTAAATAAGTATAGAAAGAAAATATTGTGTCGAAAAATGAATATTTTTCTCTTATGAAAGTTTTCAATTTTTTCTACAATTTTTAAATTTTAATTGTTCACAAATTGGTACCTAGCATTAAAATGATTATATCGTTTAAAATAGGTGAATTAACTGATAATTTTTGAAAATGATATACGATGAGGCTCGCATAATATTTTTCTCAAATGAAAATATTTTTCGTAATACAGAAAGATAAAAAATATCTATAAATAAACATAATTGTATTAGATATATATACAGTAATCATAATGAGAGTAAAGATGAGGTAAAGATAATGAGAGATGTATATTAACAGTTAAATTTCAAATATTAAATTTTGTCGATTGTACTGGTCAACTAATTTTTGGGAGAAGCGAGAGATGATTAACATATTAACAGTTAATAATTAGGTTAATAATTAGTTTATTAATTAATCAAGTTAATAAAAGTTGGTAATAGATAGTAACAGTTAAAGTTCGCAATTTTCGTAATTTATAAATTGAAAATCAGTCTTTGAAACACTTGAAAAAAAATCAGAATAAAATTTGGAGTCAGTGATGATAGTCAGTAATCAGTAGGCGAGGTACAGCTTTCATTGGCATATAAAGTAAATGTAATATTTATAAATTCAAACAGTATTTTCGCGTTAATTTTTATCATGTAATGCTAATGCATACGTTTTTTTAATTCATTTACAATTTCATTTATCAGAATAGCTTGCAGTGCAATCGAAAGGACACTTGTGTTGCAAGCATCAATCTATAATTTATATAAAATTATTTTCCATTTTGAAATTTGTAAACGCTCACGCTCCCCTTGATAAGTACACTTTTGACATTCAAAGAAAAACAATGGCAGACTTATTCATAAGAATTGGAAAAAAGGTAATCGAAAAAATAAATGTCTCTGAGATAATTCTGGCAAACATTTGCTTTGAGTGCATTTGTGTAGAGAAATGTCACGCACAAATACAGGTGTAACTGAATGAGGTAGTTTTCTAAAACGAGCCTCTGCTAAATAACATAACTACTCCTGTCAAGTCAATGTTAAATAGTCAAGTATTATATACGTAAAATAATATATATTACAGAGTGGATTACACAAACTATATAATATATATAAATGTATATTATATTGCAAAATGTATTAACCTATGTAGCTATACATGTTTGGTAAAACATTAAGGAAAGAAAGTAGAATTAATATTTTTAAGAGTAGCAACAGTGCAAACTGTTTCTATATTCTGAGCTTGTACGAATCTAAGTACAAAAGTATTTATAATCATAATTATGGTTGGTTTAATTTCCATTCAATTTTAAAATACAAATAATTTTTCAATTTCCGTTACGATCTTTAAATATATAAACAAATTTTGCCATAATTTGCAAAATGTCTCAATAATTTTAAACTATATTTTTAAGATTGTTTCCTTATTCCATTTGGTATAAACTCTAAATGCTTGCAGTGTCGTAGACTATCAACATTTATGTTCAAGCTCACTGAAATGTTAGTTTAAAAGAATTATGAAGGCTCAAAATTAAGATGTAATGAAAATCTAATATGAGGTGTAGAGTGAGGATAAAGATTATGCACAAACTGTGATTTAAAAATAATTCTGAAATATTTTTCATTCTTCTTGTAGCTCGAGAAAGACAAGTTGATTTTCATTGCAATTTTTTCTTTCGATATATACCAAATGGAAAAACTTTTTTAAATATATAAAATAAATATATACAGGATATAACTAAAAAATATATGTAATGAGAAAAACATTTTTAATTAAGACTGTGCAAGAAAATATTGGGATTTTTAAAAACTTAGACGCAATAGCTTCTGGAAAATAATAGAGGAGAGTACTCGAATATGAGATATTCTCATAATATGAGAAAACGGGGTATCAGCTAAACTAAGAGTGCCACTATCACTAACTTTCTATCACTAACTTGTAGCCCTTGAAGAAAGAGTAATTTCGTGGCATAGCCCATTTTTCATTGGGCTTCTAAAGATTATAGGCGAACTTTTTGTGAAATCGATGGTGGTAGAGTTCTTGGAAGGGAATTCTTTAAACCCTATTTATTATTCATTAGATATGTATTTAGCAGTACAGTTTGTCTGGTGTGATGGGGATTGAATAACAAAGTAGGAAAATATCGATAGTGTTGAAGTTTTTCATTGTACAGGTCAGGCGTAGTAACTGCATAGTTGCACGGTGTGGTTCTCATAATATGAGATACCTGTGGTTTTTATAACACTGTGGCTGCGCGGGGGAAATTGGTTACAAAAATGTTTGTGACTACTGCAAAAACTAAATATATCTAAAAAGCAGTAAATTTATGCTTCGGAAACATAGAATGAAGTTTTTCATTAAACATAATACTTTATTTTGCATTTTATTATCTATTTCCTGGGGTATCTCATATTATAAGTATAGTTTGACGAGCTTGAAAAAAGCACTTTTTTACATTTTTTGTATTTTCAGCATAAAAAAAATTTGTAATAAAATTTTTTATTTGAGCTTCTTATGGCAAACAAAATTTCCTTTAGAATGACCTATATTGTTTTTTAAATTCAGTACATAGCATTCCGACAATCACGTCAAACAGAGTTGGTATTTCATATTTGGGTACTCTACTCTAGATTTTTTCATGACTTTGAGAAATTACTAAAAGCTAACCTTACTATAGGGCATTTAAAATTGTTTGTAACCAAACCAACCTCGTGCACAGCCTTATTTAAAATTGCAATGAAGTCCTATTTTGCATTACCGTGTAAAAATACTATAAAAAATAAAATTACCGCTTGTTTCTTATATCGATAAGTATCAAATTTTAAGTGTTTGCTGATGTTTCTAGCAACAGATTGTAAACAGCTCATGTCTAACTTGATTATCACAACTGCACGCACAGTCGGAATACATTAGGGTAAATTCTGTAGAAAGTAAAAATTAGCTCAGGCTTCGATCTATAGTATATAAGAAACGATTCTATGCCTGACTAATCTTGATATACATATAGCTTTGGTGTCTGGTTATCAACCTGCAGTGAGAATGTCTCCATAAGAGATAATAATGTTCGATCAATCATTTAAATTTTCACGATTAGTATATTATAATTATTATACGCACGTTACACGTAATAATATTTTTATAAGTTGTCGCTTAGACGAATAAATTCTTCGTCATGCTGACTGAACGAAATGGATTTTGATTTTGCGATTAAGCAGCCTGTTGGCATTAATATTTTGAAGCCTCCACTGAAGTTAGAGCTGAAATTCGGAAAAGGCCATATTAAATTTTTCTTAAAGAAAAACTTTTAAATTATTCTTTGCCCGAATCATTGGAAAAAATCTTATCTTCAACTTAACAAATTTCTATGAAAAAAAGTATTTAAAAATTTGGAATCTAGAAATTACTATTTTCAAAATAGAATCCAAAACCCCAAGAATACAGTTACAAAAAAGCGGGATTGACAGGAATTGGTAGTAACTTTGTATATTGACCCTTATAAAATTTACAAACAAAACTATCTGAACTAGCGAGGTAAATAGCCATATTGTTTAATTAATGTATTTTTGAAGGTCTACAAGTTTTTTGACGACATTTGAAGAGTGAGCGAACAAGACATGATGAATTACTCTCATAATATATAATTTCACAAAACTTTAAACTTTTATCTTCAAAATTAAAAATAAAGCAATCATGTAACAAAAGATTTTTTGGTTTCATATGTAAACAAAAAATTATAAATTTATATTACTAGAACATAAATAATAAGTAAAATATGCATTTGCTGAACCTAAAGTGAATAATTCAATTTTTATTTTGCTAATAACTTCAAAACAGTATTAAATTCAAAAGATTTTTTAAAATTTCATTTATTAATTTCTTTAACGGATTAAAATAGTTCATATCAAAATTCATTTTGATGAATTGATTTCAAGATATACCATTAAATATTGAGAAATGAATTCAAGCGGATTTATCGCGTTTTGTTCTCTTACTCTTTACTTTACCCTATAATCAATATTTCTCGAGAAATTTCAAGATAAGAGTTTTCCCAAAAAAGTTTGAAATAGCTATATTGAAGTACCGTTTTGGAAAGTTTATTCAGAAATTAGAATAGAGATTGATATGTAACAAATAATTGTAACAGCTAAAAGTAACGAGAAAATTTAGTTTATCTTGAACTATCTTGACAAGCTGCTACCTGGAATGTTTATTGAAGTACATATAGATATAAGTTATATAACAATACGCGTATAACTTAGTGTAAATGTGATAAAATAATATACATGGGATAAAAATTGCTTATCTCTTAATATACAGTCCCCAAAGTTGTGCTCTGTTGACTATTCTAAATTTCAAAAAACGTTATTAAAGAAACTGTAGTTTTAATAATCCATTGAAAAATTGTGTAAAAAAATAATATTTTGGAAAACATTAGAAAGTGTGTCTTTATCTGCTAAACATTTTGTAAAATCATATCAAGTAAATAAGAATTGATTTTGTTTGGAATTATTAACTTTGTTGCCATCGATTGGTTTAGTTAAAATATTAGCTAGAAAATTAGTTGAGTTATAAGAATTTGCTTCTGACCCAATAAGTAAAAGAGCAAAAAATGGGGTTCTTGAATGTGATTGCTTGTTGTACAATCAATGGTCGATATTATTCATATTATACAATATAATAATACTATTAATTAATAATTAATAATAACCTATAATAATACCTATAATAAAATAACTTAATAAGAGAGATACCTGCGGGTATAGTGAAATGTTTGTACGTGAGAATATGTAACGATGTTGATATGTTGACGTTTTGCTGTGATGGCTATATTTAGAATTATGTTATAAACAATTGCTGTGCATCCTGTGGTCTTGTTGTTCACTGAGAAAAATGTTTTCGGACAATAAAGCGATTCTTTTGCTATGTAAGAACAACAGAATTTTAGTTTTTTCAATAAACCTTATGTTGAACTAACAAAAATTTTGTTTAACTATCAAAATCTCGGGTTTGGTTAAATTAACATTTGTTTCGTTTCAATAAAAAATGTGTTGGAAGAACCAAATTTTTGTTCGTAGCATAGCTTAGTGCAATATAATTCAATGTCATCCCTTTTCATTGATTTATAGTTGAAATTTTCATTAAGGTTCAGTATTAAAAAATAAAATTTTGAAAAGTATAACTCTTTTTTACTTTGATAATTCTCAAACTTTGGAAGAGTAGGGAGTGGGGGAGGTAGCGTGATTTATGATGTCACACCATATGGATTCAGATCTTAGTGGAAATTGTTTGTTTTTTTTCAAATGAAACAATTTTCTCAGTGCTTGGTCATGATTGGGATTCACTAGTGGTAAGATTTCGATGAAATTGTTTGCGTCACTATTTATTCATTGTTTTTTTAGAATATTAGAATGTTTAACCGATTTTTCCGGTAAGTTTAGAAACATTCTTAATTATTCATGTGCATTTTATTGCTATAATATGATCAGTTCTTTTGTGAACGCAGAACAGAATTGCCAAATTTTATTTCTAAGGGATTACTTTGAAAAATTATCAATACATATTGCAGGCTTGAAAAAAATCAGACTACACTTTTCGTATAAAATAACTAAGGTGTGTGCTCGTATTGTAAGGAGTAGATTTCGATTTTGAAGTCAACTTTTTGAGCCCCTAATATGAAATACATTTTTTGATAATCGAAATAACAACTACTACGACAAGAGAATTAGTCGTTTTTTCAAGTAATGTTATTTTTTATTGAATTTGCTAAAAAGAACAGAAAGATATTATTTATATGTGCTTTATTAGCTTAATGTGAAACTGTCTGTAATCTTTCGATTTATAGAAAAATTTAAAAGAAATTTCTCTCGCTGGACGAGAGTTCTAGCAATTCATACACATAATTAAAAAGTACTTGCTGATACATTTGACAGTTATTTATCCACTGGTATAAAAACTAATTTATGGGAATTATATATTTACAAAATTACAACAACAAAGTAATAAAAGTACAGACTTGGCGACAGATGTTTAAAGATTTTTATTAAAGAAACGCG
>NC_046658.1:72067932-72090201 GCF_010883055.1 Belonocnema kinseyi
AAATCTGGTAATACGAAACATATCGTCATGACAGATAAAAATAAACTAGAGAATTTTTTTTATAAAGACCATGATACGAAGTAGTATAAAGAACCTTGGGTCGTCTTCGCTATGCAATGTGGGTAGATAATAAATAAATTATGTCATTTTAATTTATAACTACAATCTGCAAAAATAAATTTAAGTGCGAAAAGCCAAGTTCGAAAAATACCTTGTACAAAAACTACGTATTTAGCGTTGTAATTACAATACAAGAAAAATATATGATGAATATTGATATATGATATATTTATGGAAAATCCGTGTTGACAGAAATAAATGGTATATTAACACATTCACTTTCCACATTTCTTTACCTTTCTGTATAATATTACCTTTTATACTCATACGACACAAAAAAAACAAAAGGCATATGTCTTTTTTCATTTCCTACCTTACCGACATTTTTTTGGATCATACCTATTTTACAGGAAATAAGATATTAATCTGAAAGTTTGAGAAAATAAAGAAAAGGGACTAAGGAACATTTATGTACTTTTTAATATTTTCAATTAAAAAAAACAATCATTTTTTTATTTTTTTGTATCTGTGAAGATCGATTAGTACATAAGTGTATCTGGGTCTCTTTTCTTTATTTTCCGAAACTTTCAGCTCAATATCTCATTTCGTGTGAAATTGGTATGATAAAAAAGATATCCATAATGCAGAATTCGGATAAGTATCGCAAGCTCTTAGGAATATGTCAAACGTTACTCTATTCCTACCTTACCGACAATTTTTGGAACAACTTACAATGACAAATGTGGAAGCATATAGACGTTCCTTTGTAGTCTGTATCTTTTTATTTAATTTTGTAAATTTCCAAATTGATATTAAATTTCTTTTGAACATAATGCGTACCAAAGAAATATGTCAGTAAGGCAGAAATCAGGTACCATTTGAGTGCACTCAATACTATCTGCAGTAACAATTACCTTCACATGGTAAAATTTATACCCAATAATTTACATTTTCAACTTATTATATCTTGTGTTGTTTCGAAATTTTGATTTTAATTTGAAATAGACTTTTGTACACACTTCTATTAAAACAAAAATTATGTGGATTCCTGTTTTACCAGCCTATTTTTTGTTATTTATGGCCATGTGATGAGTATAACAGCTGATCAAGTCAGCCCTAAGACCAATATTTTTATTTTTTTCACCCATATTGAAAAATAAAAGTTTAAATAACGCGGAAAGTTTTTCCGGGAAATGTTAATAAATATTAAAGTATCGTTTATGGCCTTTCAAAGAGTTGGAGGAAGAAAAAAGTTTATTTATGCAAATAATGATTATCGTCGGACACATTTAGGTTTTACAGCAGAAGTTTGACTTTTAACTTTCTCTGAAGGTAATCATGCAATCTGTTTTACCTACAAACTCCTAGAAGTTCGAAGTTGTCTAATCGTTGCGCTAGTGCTGCTTTGACAAAGCTGATACCAGACCAATGATATTATAAACGTAGATGCGGTACGGGGCGTCAGAGTGGGGAATTATATATATATATATATATATATATATATATAGGACATTACATTTTCTGTCCTATCGAGGTGCTGCCCTCACCGTACTACGAAGTCGAATTCTTGTTTTCTCATTCTTCGTAAAATATGACGGTAAAGCAGTGGAAAGATTTTTTGCGGTTAGAAAAGTTTGTCATGTATGCATATCACTGCATTTTTTCAGATCTAAAGCCTGATCCAGGTTTTCGGTACAGTCTTTTTTTTTAATTAAAAAAAAAAATTTCTTGAAAAATCATATTTCTAATTTTAAAAGAACTACTATAGAAAGAAATTTCGAGATAAACAAGTGCTGAAACATTTTTCTTTGCCAAATATATTTTTTTAATTGAAATAATCAAATATTTATACCAAAGAAACAAGTTTTTAATGTTTGAAGTGTTCAAACATTATTGTTTAAATTTCAAATTAAAATAATTAAAAAAAATATATATTTATGGATAAGATACTTTGGTTGAAAATGTATATAGTATTTTTTAAATCACAAAAGTTCTTTCGAAAAATCGAAATGTTGATTAAAAAATACGTGTTTTTTTATATTAATTTGCCGGTAAAATTTTTGTATAATTTTAATTTTAAATTGAAACAAATAATTTTTAACATTTTAAATATTAAACAAAAATATATTTGATACAAATATTTTATTATCGTATTTTTAATAAATAATTAATATTGATTAAGAAACAATTTTATTTGGAACGTTTTATTATTTTGGAATTTTCAAATTCGTTAATAGTATAAACTGCTCAGGAATTTTATTAGTTTCGCAATTTTATCATTCGGGATAGAGAGTTTTATAGAGAGAGTCGGGAATTATATTTTTCGGGATATATCAGCCGTCCCCATAGAATTAGAGAAAATTTGCTCTAATTATATTTTCGGCGCTCAATCTTGTTGATTTTTTCATTCAGTATTAATAAAAAAAATGTGTATGGAAATTTTTGATATTACAAAGTTAAAGATAATCTCAATTAAAAATTTAAAAATTCGCTGTACATCCAATTTTTATTCTTGGGTCTTGGTGATTTTTTTCTAATCCATTTCAGTCAATGGTAAACAGGGGTGATTTTCTCTTAGAAAATAAGTGATTAAAATTTGAAAAAATTGGGTAGGCTTTTTTGACATCTAGGTATGTAAAAAAGGTAAACTTCCGAAAATTTAAAAACTAATTTAAGAACTATTTATACTCTCTTAAGATGTCAATACAATTTACACAACACTGATTGTAAAATTTTCAAATTTTTAGGCTTTCAGTTTAAGAACTTGAATTTTAACGTTAAATATGCTTCATTTTCAGAATACAGCCTTATTGTTTGAATTTTCAGAATTTTCGTTATTAGTTATAGGTTAGGTAAAAAATAACATGATGGGATTCGAAATTGTTACTACGCGAAATAGTTTAAATTCAACATTTAAAAATGCTAAAATACACCATTTTCCATTTTCATTTGCAATCCTGCGAGTGACTTTCTTCCGCTTCTTTTGAAAGTCGATCCTCTGCTTTCAGTTTCCTTTTTAAGATGTACCTTAAATTCAACGCATTTGAAATTCAATGTTTGCAGCTGCATTTAGATGCTTTTTGTTTTAAATATATATTAATTAAAACATTTTATTTATTTTTCACGATTGTAATTTATAACTTCTAAAATTGAATAATTTTAACTCAAACATGAAAAAGTATAGACTAATTTCAAATTTATAGAGGTTCTATCATATATATTGAACTATTAAAACCTCTGACCTTTTTTAAGTTCTTTAAAACTCGTTTAAAAACTTCTTTTAACAATTTTGATTGTGATTTCTCAATAAAAGAATAAGTGTTATTGAGTCTCCAGAACAGCAATTTTAAAAATATTTAAAGCTTTAATAGTTGAGACATTTTAAATTTGTAGTCTTCAGTATATTGAATAGTTTCAAATTTGAAGCTATTAAAATATGTCATCAGAATTTTTGAATGGAAAGTGTTCGATACAACTTCAAGTTTTATTAATTTTTTGATCATTTGCCACCCCAACAAATTATTATTATAATTTTTCTGTGTCAAGAAAATAACGCCTGATTTTTGTAAAAATTAGCAAATTAGTTCACTCAAGGTCATTTTTGTTCAAAAATTTTGTTCCTGAATAAATTGACTCTTATTGTTTCCGATTTCGTTCTGTCACTCAGGGATTGTTTTTTCATAGAAAACATTGAAATGTGGTTTTTTCACATTTATAAAATTATAATTGAAGGTCACTCGGGGTAATTTTCTATGAAAAATATTGACTCACAAAGAATATTGGTCAAACAATAGAATGGATTTCTTCGCCCGAGATACAAACGTAAATTGTACTATAGTAAAAACAACTAGAAAAATTTAGACGAAAGCCAAATTTGGCAACGAAAACACACCTTTGTCGACCTATAAATACTAATTTTATTCCCCGAAAGATTTTTTAAAAATCTCTTCGAAACACTTTTATTGCAACAATTTAATTGAAGAAAAATATTTTTTATAAAAATAAAAATAGTACAATTTTTACATACAATTCTTAAAATGAAAAAACTGTGTCAAAACAAAATCGAATCCGACTATTTTTTCGAAAGTTATCCGATATACAAACAACCACAACATCAATAACAACGACGACGTAGACGCCAGAGAGACACACAGATACCGACGTAAAAACTTGTTTTTCTGACTCAAGGAGTCTCAAAACGTCGAAATTTCATGAAATTTGCGAAAGTCATTCTTCGCATAAAACTCTTCTCATTATGTTTGGTTTTTTGCATTTTGAAAATCCTTTAACTTTGGTAAGTTTGATTTTATCAAAAAAAGTTATCAAAGTCAAAGTCCCATTCAATCCGTCCAGTCCTTCGAAAGTTATCCGATATACAGAGAACAACGACGACGCGAGACAGACAAACAGACCCCGACGTAAAACAAGGGGCCTCAAAACGTCGACATTTGATAAAATCCGATAGTCATTTTTCATAAAAAAAACTAATACCTTCCCATTTTGGATGAAAAGGTAAAAATTATCAACAAGATTTGTAGAAAATCTTTCAAAAAATAAAATGATTGTCCCGTAAGTTAGAACCGAAAAATTACTATTTCATAAAAATGAAAGTTGTTCTAAATATTGAGCTAAACTCGCGACCGGGACAAATCGGGAAAAGAAACTAAATTTGAAAATTGAATTGCAGTTCGAGTATTAAAAATTTCACAGTGATTAATTTTACAAGATGATTCTAGATCTGTTCAAAATGATACAATTTACATATTTTAACGTTAAAATTTGAACTAATTTAATTCAAAAGCCTTAGTAGTGACACAAGTGTAAACGTTCTTAAATGAATACCTTTATTCAATTTCAAAATCTTTTTGAAGTATTATTTCAGTATAAAATATTCCATTTTTAATCTATATAGTTTGGAAATAAAAAAAAACAATTATCAATAGCAAACAATTTGAAAAAGAATTATAACAATTTCAGAGTGACAAATTTAAACTTTGAATTTAAAATTTCCGAAAAATTTTTTTAATTATTTAAAAAGATTTGAAATATTTTAAAAGAACATTGATACTTTTGATAATTTAAAAATTTTTTGAAATGTTGAATTTTTATTTTGAAAAATTACATAATTTTAAGAGGAGGTATAAAAATATGGCACCGCTGAAAAAAAATCCCGAAAGGGATGAACGAAACATCCCATAAAATGAAATCTCAGGCACCTGAATGATAATTTTATAAAAATTGTTTTAAAAAATACATTAAAAAACACGTGCGCTTTGAAAGAAAAAAATGTTCTGCCCTAATTTTCTTCGTAGCTACATAAGAACATTTTTGAAACAAGCTTTGCATGATTCAATTCAACAATGATTTATATCAAAATTTATTTTTATTATTTTTTTTATTAATAAAAAATTCTATTTTTCAGAACTTTTAAATATTGTTTTCAAAAACTATGCACATTTTCAAACCAAACTTTTCATACAGAAATATATATTCGATTATTGTATTTTCAATAAATAAATATTATTTAATAAACAATTTTTTGAATTGTTTAAATTCATGAATTTTCTAGTTCGGATATTTTACAATTCAGCCATTTTCCTTAGGGATTTTTCAAATTCGGTAATATCTTATTGTCCAGAATTTTATTTATTTTATTTTTCGTGAATTCTCCAATTCAACTTTTATATTTTGGGACTTTTATAATTTCGGGAATTTGATTCTTTGGTTATCTTTCAATTTATGAATTTTACAGTGTCGGGAATTTTATTTTTCGGGATTTATCAGTCGCTTTTTCCGAAAAATAAAATTCCCACATCACTGTAAAAATTCCGAAATCATAACATTGTCGAAATATAAAAGTTCCAAATTGAAAAATTCTCGACAATTTACAATCTTACAGAATTTGAGAATTGCCGACAGAAAATTTCCGAATTATACAATATCCGGGCTAGACAACTCCCTAATTTGAACATTAAAAAAATAGTTTGTCAACAAATTTTTTTTAATAGAATAATAAAATACTTATACGAAAGAAAAAACTTTTCTAATGTTTAAAGTTTTCTAAAAATTATTTTTAGAATTTAAAATAACAATAATTGAACAAATGTATTTTTGAATAAAAAACGTTGTTTGAAAATGTGAATTGTATTTTTGTACATTACAGAAAACTCTCGCAAAAATAAAATTATTATTTAAAAAAATGAAAATAAAAGTCGCGTTAAATTAGTCTGAATTGAATCTTGTAAAGTTTGATTCAAATGAAGCTCACGTGTTTTTAAATTTATGTTTTTGTATCACATTTTTATACAATTATTGTTATTTTAAATTAAAACAATAATTTATCAAAATTAAACCTTAAACAAAATTTCTATAATTTTCAGGTTTCAAAATCTGGAAGATTTTGAGGCATTTTTTTCAGAGTTTTACATAAATTTTACGACAAAATGGGAATCATTAAAAGTATATTTAAAAGTTCTGAAAAACTTAAAAAAATAATTTTAATTGTATATATTTCGTAAGCTAGTAAAAAATAAAGAATAAATAATATTAAAGAACTATATATAGACAATATATAGAATGAAAATTATAAGTAATAATTTTAGAAATATTGGGAAATATATGAAACCGTAATATAAATTATTCATCGACTTTTATTTTTGGTATTTAATAAAATAACGATTCTTTGCAAAGTTATAAATGAAAAAATGTTTTTATTGGCCATATTTACTTTCAATGCAAGTGGTTCTTGTCTAAGCTAAGTAACCATTAGTGCGCCTCGAGGGGCCTACTGAGAGTTGCTTACAGCGCTCCAATTGGCCGTTGTCGATTGGTGTTATAGCCGTGGAGCGGTGGGTAGAGGGGAACTGACAATTTTCGCCGGACGCGCCGTCTATATTTATCGCGGGTAACTAAGCCCGCACCGCATCTACATTTATAATATCTTTGACCAGACTGATACGTATGTCAGACCAAAAATATTTATTTGCATTTCAAGTGCTAAACATTAACTTTTGCATTATTTGCGCATAATGTTCGTGAGCGATTTTTGTCGTTTTGCCCCACTTTGATAAATATCAACCTCATAACTAGCCCATTGACAACATTGAAAATTGCTTGCAGGGTTTGACGACAGCACGGTCGGTATTTCTCCAAAATAGTAAATAAAAAAAAACTTTTCACTATTCTAATTATTTAGGAACAGAGACACATTCTTGCATGCATTTTATTCATCGTGCCAAATTTTTAACACAATATCTCATTCCGCGTGGACGTAAGTTGGAAAAGAAAACTTCTACTGGTATTTTCTTTAAAAAAAAAATTTGTTCTCAAAATTTCCACCGGAACAAAGCAGAGACATGGACTTTATTACCTCCTCTTTCATTTGCCAAACTTTCAGAGCGATACATCATTTCGTTTAGACGTAAGTTGGGAAAGAGAAATTGAATATCAGGTTTGGTCACGTGACCCTCTCGTCACATAAAATAAAAATCTTGAATTGGAGAAAAAGCAATGAAAACTGATATGGCTCATATGTTATCACATGCCCTCAAATTTACTAAATTCAAACATAAAATATAGTGTATTGACCAACTCATTAATTTATACTTTTTATAGTTAATTTTGTTATTATTTTGCTACGATTTACAAATTTATGGATAAATGCCACATTCATCATCTACTCCAACGGCTACATGGTATTCTGTGTTACCGGCGAAAAAAAGGGCCGGTAAGAGTTGGTAAATACATCAGACGTTCTTTCAATCCGCGGTGAAAGATCTCGTGGTTGGTCGGTTGGACTGCATGTCAGTTTAGGAGGAAAAATTTCGAAAATTGATTCAAAATGCATAAAAGAATCTATTATTTATATAGTTTCACTCCAGGCTTAACAGAAATACTATTATCAACCATTTTTTTATTTAATGAATTAACTTCGGGATATCAAGGCGGTTAGGTTGCTACTTTCTGGAAGCTCTTTGTTGATATAATTCTTGAAAAAATGGTCTAAAAAATATTTTGTGTGTGTTGCAATTTATGTGAAAAATGTGCTCATAACAATAAAAGTACATACAATTTCCAGCAAAATGACAAAATAATTAATGCCCAATCTTTAATATTTAACGAAACAGATTTACCAAAATGGCATTAATTCTTGTTAAAGATTACGATTTTCGAGGCGGTGATTCGCGAAATATTATAGATAGGACATTTAATATTTTGTAGTTTTTCTAGAAAACGTATGTACTTTTTTTAGCATTGTTTTTTTCAGATCTCCGGCAAAATTATTCAACTTTGATTGATATGAGTGCAACTGCCATTAAAAGTAGAACATAAGATATTTCACGTAAACTAAAATTAAGTTTTTTTACGTCAATTTTCAATAAAAAATTAGTTCAATTTTTTTTAATACTGACTTTTTGAAATTTATTTTAAAGATTGTAAAGCCTTCGCGCTCGATGATGTCATGATTTCGTGCTTCGCGCTCGATTTTGAATTTACCTCGCGCAACACGCTCGGTCTTTGCATTTCTCTCACATTCGTGCATAGACCTTTCAAAATTAAAGATCAACACTTTTATATCAAATATGATTAGTTTTCTATGTCCCTCTGCCTGGTATTGGGTAATTAGATTTTGCAAAATAAAGTAAAAATTGTATTTATCGTGATTACTTTAATATTTGTTTCACATTTTGCGTTAAATTTTATTCTTAGCTGCGATCAAACATATATCGTTTTAATAAATTTATGTCATTACAATTTATAATATGCATGGAAATTAAAACAGTCTTATTCGTTTTGCCTTGTTTTTATAATGTTTATAATTTTTAATCTTGCTTTTTACCATTAAAAAAGACTACGCTTCCTATACAAAAAAAAAAATAGTCGTAAGAAATTTGTAAATCATTTTTGGTTGAATAAATTTAGTCTCACTTATCCTCGTAGATTGTATCGTTCAACTCAAATATAATTTTTTTATTTTCAATGTTGTTTTTCAAAAATAAAGCAAAATCTACTTATCCTAAAAAATGATAATTTTTGAAAAATTTGCAATTCTTTTTTAGGTGCACAATTTTTGTTAATCTATCTCTTTTTGTATCTTGCTTTGTTTTCTAAAAAATGGAGTTATTGCTTTTCATTGGTTTTTATTTGCGCTAAAAATTTGAATTTTCCATTTTTTCTTAGCAAAATTTGAAAAATTGTTTGGAAAAACTTGAAGGACCTTCAAAAAGTTACGTTTTTCTTTTTTTGACTTTTCCCATATTACGTTTTGTTTGGCTTCAAATATTAATTTTCGTTTGGTTTTTTGGATTTTGAAAATGCTATAACTTTGTTCATTTTATTTGTATCAAAAAAACGAATGGGGATAAATTATTCGTCTTTGATCTACTATAAGTAGCTGTTGAAAAATTGCAAATATAAAAAAAATGTGCCCTGAAAATTTTTCAAAATTTTCTAACTTGTTAAATTTTCTTCAAAAAAAGCTGGCTAACGAACTCGTCAATGACAGCGACACTGACAAAAACGAAAACGACGACAGACAGATACCGACGTAAAAACTATTTTTTCTGACTCAGGGTTAAAATACATAGGAAGCATACACAATATTTACGTTTCAAAAGCCTCAAATAGAAGAAAAATCTGTTGACCTGTTTACAACGATAAATTTAAAATAGATTTAAAAATCGATAGATAAATCAAGAGTAGTTAAACAACGTTTTCAGCAATTTAAGTTTTACTCAGTGGCACTTGAAAAATGATTAATAAAATAATTTTTACCTAGAATATATACATATTTTTCTGTCAGGATTTATTCATCGTTTTAGTACTCATTAAATTTCTAAGTTGTAAAATAATAATTACACAATCCCTTTAGAAGAAACATGTAAGCTTCAGATTAAATGATAAAGAAGCAAGGTAGATTTCACGCGGATAAATTTCAAATCCTATCTCGTGCCCCACTTGTTCCAATCCCACCGATTCGAAACCGTCTTGTTCGGTACCCTTTTATGAATAGACCCCACGTCGGTAACCGTATAATGTCACATCGAATGCAACGCAAAACGGTGTAAAATGCGGATTACGCCCCTACAATTCATCAGAATGATTTTTTCCTAGGATTAGGCACCCTAGATCTGTGACATAATTTTTTCTAGGAGGTTTCTTCAGGAATGGATTTTATGGATGATAGCTTCTTCTTAAAAACTAAAGTCTAAAACGTTCGAGTTTGTTTTTTAATATTTCAAAACATATACACATTTGATTGATTACGTTTGAAAGGAAATATTATAATAGGAAATAAATATTGCCGTTGACAACTGGTATTTCTCAATGATAACTTTGTAGTCTACTTATTTTGTATAAATGCAGTCTATGTTAAATGAAATAGGTAAACGGATGTTAATTTAAGTGACGATTGCTAATAAATAATATTTTATGAAAGAACTAATGCCTTGCTGGAAATTAATGCGAAACTTGTGGAGTCAAAAGTATGGGAGGATGGTAGGGGTGTTAACTCGCAGTCTTAAATGAACATACTGCATGCTGTGGTTCTAATTAAAACAAAGGAAATTACAAGTTTTAACTTACATGCAGTTATAATCACGATTCATACCGTGTCAAGAACAAATAATAACGAGGATTTGTTTCTAAATTCAAAATTACACTTTTTATATTTGGAATGAAAGAAAAATAAATAATTCAAGATAAAAGTAAAATTACCAACGTCGTAAACCTATACAATATAGTACACTGCGAGAAACAAGATTAATTGAATTAAAGAAATGTAGTACTGAATACGTACAATAAAATTTGATTATGATCGTTAAAAATTTTTCTTATTTTAAGAAATAATGTTTGCAAAATAAAAATTCATTCTCTATGGAGATAAATTCACTTAACTGTTCCTTGATTTTATTCACGCTTTCAGAACTAAGATCTCGGAATCCTTGCTATTAAAGCAACGGCCGTTACTTTAATAAAAAATATAATAACATTCAAAATTTTTGACATTTTAGTCGTAGTTCAGGTAGAGAGGCCTTATTTATCACCTGAAATACATAACCAAAAAACACTGCGTTTTGTTTATATCAGATATTCGTGGTGTTTGATCATTGAAAGTAAAATTTTTAGCCCCCATTTTATACAGTAAAGCGTTTACTATGTAGTCATAGGGAATATAATTTTATAAACTCTAGCATACAATGCAACCCCTCTTGCATTTGTGTGATGCAAAAAAGTACTATATAGGCGATTTTAATTCGGTTTCCAAATCTCCCGCGCTCGAGATCTTGTGCTGATTGGTCAAAGGTTTCGAGACTCAGAAGACGTGCGCAAAATATAGGTATAAACAGATTATGAAAAAAGGTTATGGGTATGTTCCGATTTGAGCAGTTGAGAGTTATTTAAAGTTTCAAAGTTGGCAATGCCAATGTATAAGCATAGGCTGTCGGTGCGCAATGATGCCTATGCTTATACATGGCATTGCCAACTTTGAAACTTTAAAAAACTCTCATATACTCAAATCGGAACATACCCTTTATTCCCCAGGATTCACCGCGCATTTCAAATAAATATTTAGTTACGCATTAAAACCAATGTAACACAATATTAGAATGTGTTCACAAAAATTCTCGGGACATGGTTTCTTTGGGAAATTTTTCTTAAATCTTTGTTTGCGAAATCTTTTTTATTCGTTGAAATCATTGAATTATTTGAAATCCATAATTAGTAAAAAAAACTTCTAAAATGTTTTGAAACCTTTTAAAATCTTCCAAATGTTTTAAAATCTTTGAAATCTGGTGAACTG
This sequence comes from Belonocnema kinseyi, assembly GCF_010883055.1. Lineage (NCBI taxonomy): Eukaryota > Metazoa > Arthropoda > Insecta > Hymenoptera > Cynipidae > Belonocnema > Belonocnema kinseyi. The sequence continues at coordinate 72,079,796 of NC_046658.1, forward strand.
TAACCTTTTCAAATTCTTTGAAACCCTTTACATCTTTTAAAAGTTTTAAAATCTTCGTGAAATTGTGATTAAATATTTAAAATCTGATAAACATGCCTTTATAAAATGTTCAAAATCCTTTTAAATATTTTTAAATCTTTAAAACCTTTATATTCTAGACGTCGGTAGTGCGCACGTGCCGAAATTTTACGTCATTTCCGTATTTTTCTAACAGTTTTGTGTCGAAATGTATGGAAAATATTGTTAATAAAAACAACAAAAAATTAATGTGTAAATAAACAGAGATTTTCAAGGTAGAACATTTTTAAGTCTATTTTAAAAAAACGGTGAAAAAACTGCAAAGAGTGCGGCGACCAAGGCCATTATTTACATCTGTTGGCACCTGTCATCTTCTACAAAATGCTTAAAAATTCGGCGAAACTCACGGAAGATAATGTTCTAGGTGCAAAATTAGTGCACGAATCAGTAGAAGAGAACAGTATTGAACAGCTTAAACGATGTCCTAAATGTAGAAAACCAGAACATCATCTTCCGTTTTAATTCGTAACTAATTATTTATTTAAAATGCGCGGTGAATCCTAGGGAACATAACCTCTTTTCAGAATTTGGTTATACGTATATTTTGCGCACGTCTTCTGAGTCTCGAAGCCTTTGACCAATCGGCGCAAGATCTTTAGCGCGGGAGATTTGGAAACCGAATTAAAATCGCCTATATAGTACTTGTTTGCATTACACAAATGTAAGACGAGTTGCATCGTATGCTAGAGATTATATAATTATATTCCCTATGACTACATAGAAAACGTCCTTACTGTATGTTCTGAGGTTCCCTCAAAAAGTAGTTAGCTAACTAAAGTAAGTATGACACGTTCACTTGATCCATAACATTTCAGAAGAATTCAGAAATTTTGATTGCAAATAATAGTAAAGCAAGTGATTTTATCTAGAAGAATACCAGTGGCGTACAGTGGGGCATAACTTTTTGGGCACAGTGGGACAAGTCGTGTGAACATTATCGCTTATGTTCAAAAGAAATATGTATGGAAATTTAGCTTGAATATTTTTAATTATCTACAGAAATGATTAAAACTATAGTTCAAGAGATATTACATACATATAAACTTTGATTTTTTTCTTAAATCCATTGCTTTTTATTATACTGTGGAATGTGTCGACCGACACATTTTTTTACCGATTTTGGTCATGACATAAATTATTATTTTAAAAAATATTTCCAGCATAAATTTTAAGTTTATTTTTAGGTTGTGCCTCTAAAAATAAGATGAAAATTGTTTGAAATGATTATTCGAAAAAGAATGCATCTTAATCGGCGAAAAGAATTGACCTTGTTGTGAATTCAATTCATTTTTTGAATTTTTCAAGTTTTCCGTGCTATTTTTTGTGAAATATTTTGCAAAAACATTTTTTTTTTAATTCTGAACTAATGCAGGTAAAAGTTTTAATTTTTCAAAATCTTTCCAAATTACAAATATATGCTAAGTAATTTGTCTATCTATTTGTATATATATTGCCTAATTTACAGTTTATGCAACAAACATGAATATTAACCAAAACCATAAAACAAAATGCACTGTTCTTATTTATTAATAGCGATAATAACATCCTTGCTGAAGCTTGCCAAACTGTAGAGGTTCCGAAATGCCCCACTCTTCCCTAATAGTCAACAGATTACTCAACACTAAGGTAAACTTTCCGTGGTTACAGGCCTATAACGTACTGCCTCTAGTGGACTCCATTGCAAATATCTGACATTCACCGCGGAAAGTGTACCTCAGTTTTGTTTTAGTCTGCCCATCTCGAGTTTACCCTGCTTGACCGATTACCTAAAACATTTCGTACAATCTGTTTTTCTGTGTTGGCAGCACGAGTGAGGAGAGATGCGATGCGACTCGTACTGCCAGCTTCACAATCTTGGTCATAGGTCCACTTATTTGCATGTGTCACATAATACTTTTTTTATAAAAATTGCAGAACAAATTCCCCTTTTTCGTGCGTGTAACGTGTGTTATAAGTATCGATATTCAGAAAGACGTGGGAAAGAGTGTCCAAAAGTAACAAGAGTTAAAAAAAATGTGTACAAGGAAGTTACTTGTGTATAACAAAGGTATAGCTGTATAGCCTTTTTTTCTTATGCTTTTTTATTAGGAGACACTTTCTGCCTGGTTTACAAATACGAAAAGGCTAAATAATTGTGCACAAATAATACAACAAAATTTTGAAATCAATTAATGGGTTCTATGATCAGTTTCCGAACTCAAACCTGTACAACTTTGAAAATTTACACACTTTTATCGATCGGTTTCAAAATTAAGGAAAATGTTTGTTAAATACATTTTTCAGTAGGGAAAAACAATAAATAATAAGAAATTAAAGGACAAACTTTTTGTTTGAGATACAATTCATGAAAATTTGTTAAAAAGGTTTAAATCGATGAAACACGTTAATATTTTATTATCATAAGATATACTTTTTACATTCTCATTTATAAAAGTGTAATGTAATTGTCTAAATTTTCGAACTGCAGTTTTTAACAGATCTTCACGTTTCGGCACTTACAGAGTCCAAGAATCATACAATTTTGTCGTTGTCCCTTTGTGTGTATATATGTATGTGTGCCTGCTGCCTGAATTTTGTAGTCACGCTTATTTTTGAAGGATTTGTCCAGTCAAGTCAGCTCTTGATACACTTTTTAGGGTCCCAAAATGAGGTTATAGTTTGTTAACCAGATATTTATTACAATTTCTATTATTTTTATATCATTAAGTCACTCTATTAAGGAGGACGACCCATTTAACGGTTTCAAGAAATCGATCTTTTTTTTGTTGCTTAAATGGAAGCTTGGCATCCCAAAAACATGTTGCAAAAGTTTAAGTCGCAGGTGCCTGCTTTATCCCCTAAAAGGCGCTGTCCCGCACACCTTAAGCTAGCCGGCAGATGCTGTCTGTCGGCCGGCCGGAAAGTAGTGGGGCCGAGGCCACGCCCAATCTGCTCCGAAATATTTTCAGCCGATTTATGCTGCTGGTATGGCCGATAAAGAAAACACCCGTAAGAAACCTAAAAAAAAATTTCAACATGTAAGTAAATCATTAAAAACGCGTTCTTCTCGGTTTCAAATTTTTCAACATTGCCGGCAAGATAACTCAAAAAGTACTTGACTGATTGAGTTCTCCTTGCATATGCATATGGTTTAAATGATTATCTTTTTTGTGAACTACTCTAAACTGAAAAAATATTATCAAACAATTAGTGTTTAAACAATTTCATGCAAATTTTTTGTGTAAAACTCAACATTTTTGTTGCAACAGCTGCAATTTTATCAAAAATGATTCTTTTCCAACTGTTTTTTGTTTAAAAAGGAACTATAAATATAAACGTCATGAAACTTTTTCGTTCTTAGGGTCAGACGAATTTGTGAGAAACTACAGTGCTTTGAATTTCGCATATCCTGACTGAACATGTTGGACATCCGCCCTTATAACTAAAATATTTATGAATATTTATGGCTCAACAAAACTTATATTGTAGTTTAAATGTTCCTTAATAATCCACAAAAATTTTGGAAAGATTCGTTTTATTCTTCATCCCCAAAAAAATCCCAAAATATATACCCTTATTTTTGGGTTGTTATAAGGGTCGCCCCGCTTAAGTAATCCCTTTCGGAATAAACATGACTTAGTTTGTCCTAGCCTCGTTATACTGTCGAGGACGAGGGAGTTCGTAGTAAATGTACCAGGCGGTAAAAGGAAAAGGGTGAGACGGGTTATATTTTTAGAGTAATCTAGCATTGCCGTCTTGTTTATTTATCAGCGATCCAGCTCGCTGATCAATCTCTACAGCATGCACCCCAAGAGAGAAGCTTCATAAAGTCACCATGTAAGCTCCCATGCAGGTCCATTAGTATTCATTGTCGTTTGTTTCAGACATCTCTCACTCTATATTGACACTCTTCATCATGCATTTCATATTAACTATTTTTCACACACTTTTCTGTCTTAACATACTCGTGATTAGATTAATAATTAGATTAGTAGATTTAGTGATTAGTAATTAGTAATTAGTCATTTAGATTTAGTAATTGGATTAGTAGATTTCAACAGAATTTATCAAGTATCTTAATAGATCAGCAACCTCGGTCGGAGCAGTGTTGCGGAACGAACGTGTTACTTAAATAGATAACAGGAGAATTCTGGATCAATCTAAAAACTCTATATCCCTTCCATACATTAATCCATTCCCCACCAAGTGAGTCACGCCTACCCCGAAAGGGAAATGGCTTAATGGTGTGATTATTATTATTATTATTACACCATTAAGCCATTTCCCCAGGTCGCTGATCAATCTTTCTAACAATCAACCCAACTGCAATTTATACATAAAGTTGTCATGTAAGGTTCCCCACTTGGGTCTATTAGTATCCAAGGTCTTTTGTTTCAGGCGTCATTCACCCTACTGGCACTCTATTTATTAACTATTTGCCGCAATACTTTTCTGTCCTGGCATACTACTATAGCTTCTTTTACGTCCATGCATGTTTTCATGCAAGCTCTCGTGTTTCTGTGGCTTCTCATGTCTCTTCTAACTAGGGTCTCATTCACACATTCTAACCATTCATTCCGCGGTCTGCCTCTGTGCACGCTGCCATTTACTTTACCTTGAAACACTTGTTTCGTTAGTCGTTTATTTGGCATTTTCTCAAGATGCCCGAACCATCTTAACCATCTTCTGCACCACGTTCTTTGAGAATTATGTCGTTACTCACTTTGTCTATCAAAGTTTTTCCGCATATTATGCGCAAGAATCTCATGTCAATTGTGTTAATTTCACTCTTGTCTTTTTCTTAATAGGTTCATGTTTCGCTACCGTATAGTACAGTCGGTACAAATATAGAATTATGTATTGCCATTTTAGCTTTATTTGATATATTCTTAGTTCTGATAAGGGGCCCTGCTCTACCAATAACCTTCTAATCTTCGTTTATGCGTCTATCTAACTCCTCATCTATCTTCCCGTCCCTAGTAAATAAGCTACAAAGGTATACGAACTTATTAACTTGTTCAATTCTCTCATCATTTAATACAATATTGCATAGTGTTTTCTCATTCTTTCCTTTGAACACTATATTTTTTGTTTTATTTACGTTAATTTTGAGGCCCATGCTCTTCATGCGTGCATTCAGTTTATTCAACATTCTTTGCAAGTCTTCGATTGACTCTTCCATAATAACCTTATCATCTGCGAACGCTAACCCACGTGCCCTTACTGTTTGGAGATCCACAACTTCTTCGTCGAAAAGAGCCATTCTTAAATACTTGTCCATGCATAATATAAATAACCATGCAGATCTTGAAACCCAGATCTTGAACCCAGATTTGAAACGACGTTCACTTCAATGCTATCACAGGTCTTGTCCATGTGAAATATAGTAGGAGACGAAGTATATGACTGGGTTAATATTTCCAGATTTCGATGCTGGCGATTCTCATGATTTGAATACTTCGCGCGCCGCTTTATATGCGTATATTTTGAGGTTACGTTATTTCAAGTATAAAATATAAATTATATATATATATATATTAGTGATGATATTATAATTATGTTACATTATAATAGTCTTATTTATATCATGATCGGCATTTGAAAGAAATTAAAGACATTGGCGATTTTGGAATTCATTTTCGCGATACCAGATGAAAAATTGGCTACTATAAGTTAATATATTTCTATAACAACTAATTTTTTTTTTCTATTCTGAAGATATTACAATTATACATAATCTGTCGAAAATAATAAACTTTAGAACTTAGCAATTTTGTCCAAATTCCCGATTTACGAGAACAATTTACATAAAGTAACTAAATGTGCAACTCTTCTCACTAAATGTTTTACCTAATCCAAGCGTACACTTATTTTTAGTTTAATATATTCTCGATTCACTCGTTCGCTTCAAGATTTTTTTTCCGTGTATATATTGGTTAAGTTGAAAAATCTTTTTTTTATATAAAAACATTAATCTTCTTGGTCGAAAATTCACATTTTCCCTTGAAAATGTAACAATTTTGTTGAAAATTCGTTTTTTTTCTTGTTCAATTCAATTTTTTATCTGGAATTTGAACGATTCTATTTTCAGTTGAAATTTTATCCTCTACTTTGTATTAGGTAAAACACGAATTATTTGATAGAAAATTAATTTATTTGTTTTCGATTATGATTTTTTTTAATTAAAAGAATTTTTGAATAAAATTTTTTAAATTGAATTTAAGGTATTAAAAATGGAAAAATAATTGATTTTACAAGATGATTCTGAATCCGTTGAAAATTAAAGAATTAATAGATATTAGTTTTAAAAATTATTTTTAATTGAAAGACGATGTAGATTTTTGCAGATTTAAAAAAAAAGCTTTTTGAAAATTGTGAATTATTTAAAAAGAATAACAAAAATAGTTGTGATTGCTCAGAAAATTGAAAATAATTTTTTATTTTGAAAAATTAATTTTAAGTGAGTATTTGAAAAGATTTAAAAAATTTTTTAAAAAATCAGGACGATTTCAAGGCAATTTTTTTATTTTGCAGTTTTTTTAATGTTAGGAAAAAATCTAATTAACAAAATATATCAATTTTCAACCCAAAAGTTTAGTTTTTAACAAAATTAATTAATTTTCTATCAAATAATTGGTGTTTTAACTAATACAATGTACAGGATAAAGTTTCAACCAAAAGTGGAATATTTCAATTTCCACATAAAAGCGATTAATTTTTAATCAATCCTAGAATAGTTACATTTTCAGATAAAGAAAAATAATTTTCAACAGAAAAAAATGAATTTTCAACAAAGTTGTTAAACTGTAAATCAATAGGATGAATTCTTGACCAAGAAATTTAATGATCTACAAAAACGACAAATTTTAAACAAAATACATGAATTTTCAACGAAATTATTTAATTTTGAAGTCATAAAGACGAATCATCTACAAAAAGTTGAGTTTTTTAATCGAAAAATATGAGTTTTCAATCAAAGAGTTAAACTTTCAACCAAATAGTTAAATTTTCAAACATAGCTATAAAACTTTGTTAAAAAAAAGCGAATTTTTTTTGCAAAGTAGTTCAACTCTTAGTGAAATAATCGACTTTCAAACCCAAGAAGATGTACAGTTGATATTTCAACCAAACAATTGCATTTTTTACCAAAAATGATACATTTTCAACCAAAAGCATTAAATTTCTACCAAACAAGGTCAATTTCCAACAAAATACATGAACTTTCAACGAAGTTATTTAATTTCAAAGTCAAAAAGAGTATTATCTATCCAAAAGCTGAATTTTTAACCAAAAAATATGATTTTCCATCCAAAATTTTAGTTTTCGACCAAATAGTTTAACTTTCTATCAAATTGTTGACTTTTAACCCCCAAAATATGCATTTTTTACAAAACAGTAAAATTTTTAACAAAAAAGTTAATTTGAAGGCAAACAGTATAAATTTTCCATAAATAATTTAATTTCTACAAAGAAAGACGAATTTTTAACAAAACACATAATTTTTTAACAAAAAATGGTATAGATTAATTGTCAATTTCAAATATGTATTTTTATAACACATACAATATATTTTCATCAGAATAGTTATTAAATAAGAAAATTAATAAATTTTAAGAAAGTAGTTGAACTTTTGATAGAAAAGAGGACTTTTTTTACGAAATAGTTACATTTTCAACAAAATAATTAAGTTTTTAACCAAATAATTGAGTTTTTATCCAAACAAGATTTTGACAATGTTGTGAATATTTGAATTTTAATAACTGATAAAATGATAACGTGAATTATTGAAAAATTGTCCAAGTTTTTCTGTAGTGTGTGATATTGTTTAAACTAAAAACAAAAAGGTAAATATTTGTATTATAAATCCATCCAGGTTGCCTATCTATAAATATTTATATTAATAATTTAAAAGAAAAACACTTTAAATTACACCTAACATGTGTAATTAAGATTTTTTTAATTTTAAGTTCATCGTAATAATAGTTACATGATATAAATTTTTAAAAATTAGCCAATTTCCAAAAAATTATATATTTTTATAAAGATTTTTCCTTATATTTTACAAACTAAATAATGACTACATCTGTTTAAGAAAACGACAAGACGAGTTGTCAAAAAATTATCCACATATTGTTTTCAAGAGCTTTTCTTTTAAATTATTGATATAAATATTTATAGATAGGTAACACGGATAGATTTATAATGCAAATATTTACCTTTTTGTTTACAGTATAAACAATATCACAAACTAAAGAAAAACTTGGACAATTTTTTGATAATTCACGTTATCATTTTATCAGTTATTAAAATTCAAATATTCACAACATTGGCAAAATCTCGTTTGGATAAAAACTCAATTATTTAGTTGAAAACTTAATTATTTTGTTGAAACTGTAACTATTTTGTAAAAAAAGTCCTCTTTTCTATCAAAAGTTCAACTACTTTCTTAAAGTTTATTTATTTTTTTATTTAATAACTATTCTGATGAAAATACGTTTTATGTGTTGTAAAAATACATGTTTGAAACTGACAATTAATCTATACCATTTTTTGTTTAAAAAATGATGTATTTTGTTAAAAATTCGTCTTTCTTTGTAGAAATTAAATTTTTGTATGGCAAATTTATACTTTTTGGACAAAAATTAAAATTTTCGGTTGAAATGTCAACTGTCAATATTTTTGGGCTGCAAAGTTGTTTTTCTAAATGCAACTATACTGTTAAAATTTAAAATCATAATTTTTGGGTGGAAAATTCGATTATTCACTTAAAGTTGAATTACTTAGTAACAAAATTAATTTTTTCTTATTAAGGATTCATAATTACACAGCCACACAAAAAAAAGTGTGCGGATCTGGTAACAAGACACACGTATTCCTATGGATTTTGGGGCGCTGAATTCAAATTCGGTATCAAAAATCACCCATCACGTCATGGTTGAGCCATTACCTCAAAAAATGACGACAAATCATGCACTGAGGCAAATAAATTTCAAAATAATGCCAGTGATGCTAATTTTCACTTCAAAAACATGTCAACAACTGTGAAGGATCAACCCTTGCCTGATATCGACTTATTTAACATAACTTTACCCAACAGAACCTGACCTCACCTAACCTGAATTAACAAAAATTTATTGAACTACACGTAAAGCTCTGGAAGCATATTTTCCCAGTAGCAAATGTGTGCTACATCGAATGGGTCAACTCGAGCCTAACCTAGAAATAAATCTAACCTAGCCTAACCTAACCTCACGAAACATAATTAAACTGATTGTGTTGTCCCGTTGTGTTTGCGGTACCGTTTGAATCAGCTTGGGCTTAAAAAGCAAAGAGGTCAAACCTATCCTAACCTAAAAACCCTGACCTAACCTAACCTAACTTAACTTCACGTAACACAATTAAACTCATTGTGTTGTCCCGTTGTGTTTGCGGTACCGTTTCATTCAGCTTCGGCTTAACCTACATAGTGGTTTAACCTATCCTAACCTAACAAAACCTGACCTAACCTAACCTAGCCGAAAGAAATTCAACTACACGTGTATCTATGTAAGCGTACGGTTCTCAGTCTTAAATGTGTGCTATATTTAATAGGTTAACTCGATCTTAACCTATAAATGAATCTAACTTAACAGAACCTAACGAAATTTTGCTTCATGCAACACAACTCAGGTGCCCTGGTTACAGGCACAGGCGAATAATGCTAGCAACAAGCGGTTACGAAACTCCAGAGATTTACTGCTATTAATGTCAAAATATGAAAGTACGCAAGAAGAGGGTTGCCAGCGTAATCGGTTAGGTTAGGTCAGGTTTTGTTAGGTTAGGATAGGTTAAACCTCTATGTAGGTTAAGCCGAAGCTGAATGAAACGGTACCTCAAACACAACGGAACAACACAATCAGTTCAAGGGCATGTGACACAGCTAAATACCTATATTACCGACCTCACTTTTTCTGTTCACTGAATATTATTTTGAACCTAAGAACTTTTTTTGTAAATAAAATATCGAGATGAAACTTTGGAAAATGTATTAGAATACAAAAAAGTACGTTTAGGTACTGCATTTTGGTAGGAACCTCACTGAAAATTATTTCATCTTTTTTCTGAACCTCGACATTTTTTGAACGTTCGATATTTTTCTATACAGAAAATATCATTCTCAAACTTTGAAAAATGCAAGAGCTGAAAGAAAACTACGTTTAAGTACAAAGCTTAATAATAAAAAATGTAAAAAAAAAATTTCAACTATCGAAACTACTTTATAAAAAAATGAAAGGAAACAAAAGTTCAGAAATTGTCAACATGAGAAATAGTAGGGGGGAAATGGTATATGATGCAGATGGAATACTAGA
>NC_046658.1:72090301-72102092 GCF_010883055.1 Belonocnema kinseyi
TTGAGGTTATGGCTCAACCATGAAGTGATGGGTGATTTTTGATACCGAATTTGAATTCAGCGCCCCAAAATCCATAGGAATACGTGTGTCTTGTTACCAGATTCGCACACTTTTTTGTGTGGCTGTGTTATAGTTGAAAATTTAACTATTTGCCTTCAAATTAACTTTTTTGTTAAAAATTTTACTGTTTTGTAAAATTGCATATTTTGGGGGTTAAAAGTCAACAATTTGATAGAAAGTTAAACTATTTGGTCGAAAACTAAAATTTTGGTTGGAAAATCATATTTTTTGGTTAAAAATTCAGCTTTTTTGTAGATAATACTCTTTTTGACTGTGAAATTAAATACTTTCGTTGAAAGTTCATGTATTTTATTGGAAATTGACCTTTTTTTGTAGAAATTTATTGTTTTTGCTTGAAAAATGTATCATTTTTGGTCAAAAATGCAATTGTTTGGCTGAAATATCAACTGTACATCTTCTTGGGTTTAAAACTCTATTATTTTACTAAGAGTTGAACTACTTTGCAAAAAAATACGCTTTTTTTTAATAAAGTTTTATAATTATGGTTGAAAATTTAACTATTTGGTTGAAAGTTTAACTCTTTGATTGAAAGCTCATTTTTTTCGCTTAAAAAATTCACCTTTTTGTAGATGTTTCGTCTTTTTGACTTCAAAATTAAATAATTTCGTTGAAAATTCATGTATTTTGTTTAAATTTTGTCTTTTTTGTAGATCATTAAATTTCTTGGTCAAAAATTCATCCTATTGATTTACAGTTTAACAACTTTGTTGAACATTCATTTTTTCTGTTAAAAATTATTTTTCTTTATCTGAAAATTCTAGGATTGATTAAAAATTAATCGCTTTTATGTGGAAATTGAAATATTCCATTTTTGGTTGAAACTTTATCCTGTACATTGTATTAGTTAAAACACCAATTATTTGATAGAAAATTAATTTATTTTGTTAAAAAGTAAACTTTTTGGTTGAAAATTGATATATTTTGTTAATTAGATTTTTTCCTAACATTAAAAAAACTGCAAAATAAAAAAATTGCCTTAAAATCGTCTTGATTCTTTTTTTTTATTTTTAAAATCTTTTCAAATACTCACTTAAAATTAATTTTTCAACAGAAAAAATTATTTTCAATTTTCTTAGCGATCACAACCATTTTTGCTATTCTTTTTATATATTTTACAATTCTGAAAAAACTTAATTTTTTTTTTAATCTGCAAGAATCTACATCGTCTTTCAAATTATTTAAAATAATTTCAAGTTTTAAATTAATTTTGAATCTTTTTTTCAATTAAAATTGTAGCGTTCTAACTTAAAATTTACTTCATTACAATTTTAACAATTCCAGGCTTTCTATTTGAACCATTCTGTTCAAATTTTTATAGTTTTTAATAGTTGTTTATAATGAATTGTTTTAAATGAACGGTCAAATATTGCTAATAATTAACGAAAATTTTTTTTAAATTAAAAAATTTCAATTTGATGAATGGGATAAAAATTAATTTTTTTTAGTCTGAAATAATATTTGAAGTCATCATTAAAAATAGTTTTAAAAACTAATATCTATTAATTCTTTAATTTTCAACGGATTCAGAATCATCTTGTAAAATCAATTCTTTTTCCATTTTTAATACCTTAAATTCAATTTAAAAATTCTTTCAATTAAAAAAAAATCATAATCGAAAACAAATTAATTTTCTATCAAATAATTCGTGTTTTACCTAATACAATGTAGAGGATAAAATTTCAACCAAAAATAGAATAGTTCAAATTCCAGATAATAACTGTGATAAAAAATTGACTTGAACAAGAAAAAAAAACGAATTGTCAACAAAATTGTTAAATTTTCAAGGGAAAATGTGAATTTTCGACCAAGAAGATTAACGTTTTTTATATAAAAAAAAAGATTTTTCAACTTAACCAATATATACGATTAATTTTTAATCAATCATATAATAGTTACATTTTCAGATAAAGATAAATAATTTTTAACAGGAAAAATAAATTTTTAACAAAGTTATTGAATTGTCAACCAATAAGATGAATTTTCGACCAAGAAAATTAATGATCTACAAGACAGACAAATTTTAAACAAAATACATGAATTTTCAACGAAATTATTTAATTTTAATGTCAAAAAGACCAGTTATCTACAAAAAGTTGGATTTTTTAAGCGAAAAATATGAGTTTTCAATCAAAGAGTTGAACTTTCAACCAAATAGTTAAATTTGTTAAATTTTCAGTTTCAAAAATGTATTTTCAACGAAAGAGATGAACCTTCAAAGAAAAAAAATACATTTTAACAAATTAGTTGAACTTTTGATAGAAAGAGGACTTTTTTTTACAAAATAGTTACACTTTCAACAAAATAATTTATTTTCAACCAAAGAATGGAGTTTTTATCCAAACAAGATAAATTCCAAAATCGCCCATTTCTTTAATATCTTTCAAATGCGGATCAAGATATATTAATAAAACTATTATAATACGCGCGAAGTATTCAAATCATGAGAATCGCCAGCATCGAAATCTGGAAATATTAAAATCCCAATCTCTTGATTTCATTTCTAAGCAGTTAGCAGAAAGAGATGTAAATAGAACCGCCAAAGTGTTACGACCGGCAAACGTGCACCTTCGAGTTTTCAAATTCAGAAAAGGAGAAATGGGTTGTGCGCGCAACCCAGTCATGTACATCGTCTCCTACTTATATTTCACACGGACAAGACCTGTGATAGCACTGGAGTGAACGTCGTTTCAAATCTGGGATCACTGCTAACGCATCCTTGTCTAACTCTTTGAATAATTTTGATAATTTTTGTAGGGGCCATCCATCGTCTCCACACTCTTTCAGGACTTCTTAAAGTTTACTTCCATCTACCTTATGAAAAGCTTCTTCTAAGTCAAAAAATGCACAGGAAACTTTTTTTCCTGCTCTGATTTTTTCTGTGCTTTAAGCTAAATAATTGATCCGTACATGACCTTTCTGGCATAAACCCACTTTGGACTTCCCAAATCTTTTCTTCTGTTATTCTCATTACCCTGCTTTTATCTCCCTTTCTTTTGTATATTGGTACAAAAATCGCTTTTGTCCAATCGTCTGGGACATTTCCCATCTCGAAACATAAATTCATGGAGAATAGACATAAGGAGACCAAACTAGTGGAACTGAACTCTTTTCTGTTGCTAGAAGTGCACACACACACACATGTGCAAAATCACACTCACGTGTAGTTCAAAACTTCCCGAGCGTGGCGTGTCAACCGCATTTAAGAAAACATGGCCCCCGATGTAAACGCGAGTCAAATATAAGTAAATAATGATTGAACAATTAATAGTTTGTGAATAAAGGCAAGGATGTTAAAATTAAAAATCGCTGTATAAAAGAGAAAGTTTCCAATAAGTGTGGTTTTAAATGTAAAGTGTACAAGACTTTCAGAGTGGTGTAAGTTGTATGTTTATTGTTTTTGTTACGAGCGCGTCGAATATCTCTCACACGCATAGTGTTGGTAAAAGTAATTTCATATTTCATAAACATACTACCTACCTGTTCCATGGCGAATAATTTTGTATTCCACAAACATCTCACAAAATCCTGTCTGATTATTAATTATTTAATTGTTCAAGCGACCGGTCAAAACAAAATAATAGAGGCGGCCATATTTTTTTAAGTGCGGTTGGCACGCCACGCTCGGAATGTTTTGAACTATACGTAAGTGCGATTTTACACATGTTTGCGTGCGTACTTCTGGCAACAGAAAAGTGACCGGTTTTGGTGAAGTCCATGCACTACAGATTGGTCTCCTTATATCTATTCTCCATGCATAAATTTATCAATTCGCACATTCTATGACTTTCTGTGGTATGTACTCGCCACTGTGTTTAAGCATTTCAGCGTTAATAAAGTCTACCCCGGCAGCCTTACCATTTTTCAAGCTCTTAGTTATATCCCTAACCTCAGTAACACAGACTTTCTCAATTGAGTTTTCTAAAGCATTGTGTTCTAGATCGCAGTTGTGGTGTCCTATAGCTAAAACTCCCAATTGTCTCCTAAAATAGTCTTTGAAAGCGTCTAGTATCCCGTCTGCATCATATAGCATTTTCCCATTACTCTCTTCTTCTGCTCTAATTTGATCTTTACTTTCCTTAATTAATTGATTGAATATCCTCTTTTTGTGCCTGCAATAATTTATACGTCTATCTCTTTCCTCATTGCTAAGACCTGCGATATTCAAAGTTCTCTTGTAAGTTTCTTTCTTTGCTTTTTGGACATTCTGAATTTCATCATTCCACAATGCATCACCAGACATTCTTCCTATGAACACGGTACCACGCACTTCGATCACACGTCTTAACAATCATATCCCGAAACTTTGTCCGTTCGATTATCTTATTTTGGAAATCTATTCACACATCCGGTTTCTGTAAGTTCTAAATTTTGATTCACTTTTCTTTTTTTTTTGGTTTTCTTTTTTGTCTATCCCCGACCTAAGTTAATTTTGGAGATCAGAAGGTTCTTGGATCCCCATAATTACCTACTTAACCATTTGTATCTCCTAGCAGAAATATTCTTTCACCACGATTGCAAATATTTATTGTGTCACTTAAAGTGTCCCAGAAGGCGTCTTTTACTTCTCTGGAACCACTATCAACTGGCGCGTAGCATGCTATGATAAATAATTTTCTGATTCCTACTTTCATTCTAGCCCACAGCAGTCTGGGAGATACGAAATCATGATTTCCGAGATGCTGCTTTGTTATTTCATTCAAAATCACACCTATTCCTTGCCTACCACGTAATTCACGATCTACTCCTGACCATATTTCAAATCAGCCTTTCAACACGCCGTTTCCTGTGTCTCTACTTTCACATCCCTTTTTCTTTGTTTCGGGCACACATAAAATATCTAATTTCTTACATTCATAGTTTCTCGCAATTATTTTACCTTGAGATCATTCACTCTCTTAGCATTCCAAACACCCAGCCTCCATTCGTCGCCTGAAACTTGACCTTTACATTTACCGCGTGCATGCCTTTTGTCAATTAAAGTTACAGTCCTTTCCGAAGCTATTTTATTGTTTGTATTATTTATTGTTTATATTATACGACCAACCACCACCTTTATGATATAAGTTTATTTTACGAGTCGAAATCATGTCCAAGTTAAGTAGAAATTCGGTATATGATGGAGATTGCAGTTGTAACGTCAGTCCCACAAAACTTCAGTCAATAAGGGAGGGTTAGTGTGTGTGGGGGTAGAACTGGAACCGTTTTTTTTTGTTCATTTAAGGCCGAAATCTTTGGATTTATAATAAAAAGAGTGAGCCCCCCCCCCCCGGAAAAAAATCTACGCGTTGTTTGTAGTTTTTAGGTTTAAAAATTCTTTTTTATCACAAAAATAAAATAAATTGATATAAATTACTTATCTTTAAGTAGGTTTCTGGGTTTTCTATTATCTGCATAACGAAACACAATTTTAAAAAGAACATATATTCAAAATTTAGAATTTTCTATTTAGTTTTTTTCTCAAATAATAATAATAATAACAATGCATGATAATGTGCTTATGTCCAGGCCCTAGTCTATATGTGAGCTACTTTATTATATTATTTCAATTAGGCTTATAAAAAAAACTTATGCAATAAAAAAATGATTCCATATCGATTTCACCATTTAAAATATATTTTTGAGTCTGCCTCACAATGAGACATTGTTTATAATTTTTTAAGTTAGTTAGAAACAAGGCTTGATTTTGTTCTTGAAAATTATTTCAAAACCAAAATTGAATGGAAAGAATTGGTTTGCAGCTGGAGGCTTTCAATACATGAACAAAATAATTTTTTTGTCCACGTAAAACAAATACTTTATTTTATTTTCTCTTTTTGATACTTTAATTTACGTTTATTCTAACAGAAATTTCCAAAGAGGTTAGATTGTAAGAAAACGATAATTTATCACAAAATAATAAATAATTCTAGAGGCTATATCTCCTCGACTCTCATATTTTGGAGTAATTTTTTATGTAAATTGTTTACCTTTCACATGCACTTTTTTATTACTACTCACTTTCTTTGTGCCACACACTTAATTTTATGTTTTAAATTAATAATTATGTTTCAATATTTAATATTAAAATGTATATATTTTCAAAACTAATAAGAATAAATATAATAAATTAACAATACTTAAACCTTGGATAATAACTGCTTTTTTGTACCTTTACCAATTAATAAACATGAAATGCAAAAAAAAGTCTTTTTTTAATAAACTGCGGGACTCGAAGAGTTTAAAAAGCGTAAAATAGAAGAGAATTTCGAAATCAAATAAAGAGACTTTTCTTCCTAATTATAATTTTATTAATGCTTCTTCTTCCAACTCACAATCAGTGTGCAGGAATCGCAGTGGTGAACGGACATTATTAATTTATTACGCGGTGTATACTACGAGCCCACGAGCAGAAATTACGAGAGAAAAAAGAGCGAAGTGGTTGCCTCTTTTAATTATTTCGTAATTAAATCCCTGTGCTCTGCAGCGCAACTTTCTTTCAGATTAAATATTGTTCTCCCCGAACTAAAAACTTTATCCTGAAATGTGAAGCAAATTAATCGAGTTATATGCGAAAATTTTAAAAAAAATTCTTTAAGAATACAATATTATAATTTCTAACTATTTTTCCTCATTATTATTATTATATTATTTTATATTTTTACAGTTTTATTTATTTCTTTTTTTATTAGTTTCTGAAAAACGTATTGAAAGTGAACCCAAATATTGTATATAATAATGATTCCTCAAAGGTCTGAAAAGCTTCAATAGAGTAGTATTATTGTATCTTCAATGCAATAAAGCTAATGACTTTTACACAATAAGCTTAATTTCCGAACAGAAGATAAGATCAGTTTCCATGATAGAATCGCAGAGCATATAGGGTTACGCGATGTAGTATAACCACTCAATTGCTCGACCCACTTAGATCCACCCTTCAATACTCTATTCGTTAATAGGGTGGTTTGTGAATAAGACATAGGGGGTGATAACTGAAACATAACCCGCATCTCGCTTAACGAATCACTAGGAAATATCTATTTTGTAAATAGAATTATTTCATGAGAATTTGAACACATATCATGAATACAAATTTAGTGTTCATGATGTCGATCGGAATGAAAAAACCAAGAATTTTATTAGCTATGAATATTCCGAAAATTGTGAAAAAAAAGGAATAAAATGATAACACAAAATTCTTTAATTTAATTCTGACACTAATAATTAAAATTATTAATAGTGAAATCATGCAAAGGACCCCACACTAAATGTATGGGATAATGGCTTTCGGTGGATTTAGCTGAAACTTTGTAATTTTTAAGGTTATAAGTGCGGGATGAAATATCCGTTAAAAATTTTTTTTTTTAATTGACAGTTTTAGCGCTATGCGGCGCTAAGCGCTCAAGATCAGTGAATAAAACGAATCACAACAGATTTTGTTACAAAAGCGATGTCAACATAGAAATCACGGTTCAGATCGTGGTCTGTCATATTTTCGCCTACACCGTTGACTCATATAGCGCGCTTCTCAAAACGATCAAACGCTAAGCGCCCAAGATTTAAACTTGACTAATTAATCACTTCTTTAAAGGCAGAAATGGTACCCAAAGTAACATTAATAACTAGTGCACACATACCGATAATAACATTCTACCCTTCGCAAGAGGTTTGAACGCTAAGCGCTCAAGATCAGCGAATAAAACCAATTCTAGTAACTTTAGCGAGAAAAGCGATGTCACTATAAGAATCCCGCATCAGAAAGTAGTCAGTAATATGTTTAGCCAAACCAATGAGTTATATTGCGCGCTTCTCGAAACGATCAAACGCTAAGCGCCCAAGATTTGAACTAGTTACTAGTTACTAATTACGCACTAGGTACTAATGTTACTTCGGGTACCATTTCTGCCTTTAAAGAAGTGATTAATTAGTCAAGTTAAAATCTTGGGCGCTTAGCATTTGATCGTTTTGAGAAGCGCGCTATATCAGTCAACGGTGTAGGCGAAAATATGACAAACCACGATCTGAACCGTGATTTCTATGTTGACATCGCTTTTGTAACTAAATCTATTGTAATTCGTTCTATTCACTGATCATGAGCGCTTAGCGTTCGGCACTCTTGAGAACAGTACAATGTAATTATCGGAATGTACGCACTAGTTACTAATGTCACTTTGGGTACCATTTCTGCCTTTAAAAAAGTGATGAATTAGTCAAGTTAAAATCTTGGGCGCTTAGCGTTTGATCGGTTTGAGCAGCGCGCTATATGAGTCAACGGTGTAGGCGAAAATATGACAGACCACGATCTGAAACGTGATTTCTATGTTGACATCGCTTTTGTAACAAAATCTGTTGTAATTCGTTTTATTCACTGATTTTGAGCGCTTCGCGCCGCATAGCGCTAAAACTGTCCATTTTTTTAGATTTTTTTTACGGATATTTCATCCGGCACTTATAACCTCAAAAATTACAAAGTTTCAGCTAAATCCACCGAAAGCCATTTTCCCATACATTTAGTGCGGGGTCCTTTCTTTTGGCTTTGGGGCCGTTCAAAAACTACGTCACGCTATTTTGAACATTTTGCCCACCACTCCCCTTATTCGTCACAGATCATCAAAATTTCTGGTTATTAATTTTGTAATTTAAAATTTTATAAATATTCAACTTACATATTTTAGGTTCATTCTAAGTTATATTCAATATAATCTGATTGAAGTTAAATGGACAATATCAGAATTACGGTGAATGCTACTTAGAAGTAAGACAAAAGAGCTTAAAGAATTACGCTGTTAACGGATTGGGTAGTAGTTAACTAAATTTTGGTATTAGAAAGTTCACTAATTTCATGTCTAATCCAAAGTGGAATGCTTCAGCAAAAAGCGTGTACCCTCCAAGATGACGTCACAAATCAAAGCCCCTCCTCCCTAAACTAGGCATATCAAAATTTTTTTTTTCGATTTCATTTAATAAATGTATAAAATAAATCACAATATAGAAGAATAAAACACTTAAGGGAATAAATTCTTTTAAATGAAATTTGTGTATAAATACTATTTTCAATTCAATAGGAAACGCTTAAAATTTTTAAAAAATAATTGCTTGGACTCTCAACCAAACAAGAATAATTTTCTACTAACTTTTTCTACTGCCAAATAGCTGAATATTAAACTAAAAATGATCAATTTAGAACCTAAAAACGGAAAAGTTCAGCTTTCAGTCAAAATAATTTTCAACCAAATATTCCCACTTTCAACCAAGAGTATAATTGAATGTTCAATCTAATAGATTAAATATCTACCATAAACGACGGATTTCCTACAAAATACATACATTTTTAATTAAAAAAAAAAAGAGTTTTCAACAAAAGAATTCAAGCTTTAGTCAACAAAATTAATTTTTAACAATTTAGTCCAACTTTCAGGCAAGTACACTGAAAAAAAGGATACTAGCAGCAAGAATGCTTCAGATAGCTGTCGCCGGATCCTCGTGCTCCCTATCCGTATTTCTGCGAACCGCAAATTATAATGCTTCAGAGCAAGGCTGCATGAGATAGCCGTGGCTAATAAAATAGTATCAAGATGGGCGTTGGAGCAAGGCCTTAGATGTGTGTTAAGCCTATCTCAGCGGATATTCTTTCGTATAAGGCACAATGTTAAATATATTTTACCGTTAATTTAGGTTTCAATTTGTTTCAATATCTTCAGAATTGTATTCATTGAGAGACGTTTAAAATTATTTTTAATTACCATGATTATTTTTCATGTTATTTTTATAATGTACAAAATATAACGAGTGATAATAAAACTGCGATACAGTTTTTATTGACAGTTTGGAATAATTAATCTTTAAATGACATCATTATATAAAATATTATTAAAAATTGAAATAAAAAAGAATTTTTATAAATGAAAAAAATATCTTAAAAAGTGCGGATAGTGAGAATTAAACGCGCAACCTTGCGGTTATCAGCCAATCACTCTACCAGGGAGCTGCTGACGCTTCGAAAAACTTTTACAACAGTAGTTAAAAATTTCGTTTTCTTCATTTTTCTCAGAAAACCTCTGTAACGTACCTTTCATTGAGGAGAGTATCAATTCAAACGAAAAGAGCGTACCTAAAGGTCCCCTTTGTTAAATCATTTAATTTAATTTGTAAATATTAGTACTGAAATGTTTTCATATACATTTTTTAATGCATACAAATTATTGATTAGATTGCAGAACAGGGGCGTCACCTTTGTTTTGACTGAAAAAAATTTATTTTGCAACAAACTATTAAAATCCTTAATTGAACAATAAATAAAGCGATTTAACGAGGCTAAAGTTAAAGTTATTATTATTTTTGTTACTACGGTGTCCCAATATGGCTCTGTTACGATATCAGAATGATCAAAAACAATATTCTCATCGAGCGCTGCGCGCGGCTCGCTTCACTCGGAAGATTACGAGCGCCTATGGTGCGCAACTGTTAGAAGTGATTAATAACGAATTTGTAGGCATTTTTGTATTAAATAACTTTTGATTACTCATATTTTTTTTGTATCTTGCGTAGTTGGACCAAAAAATGGAACTTGCTATTTTTAATTATTTTTGTGCGATAAAAATGGGAATTTTCTTTTTTTTTTATTCAAAAAGTTTTTATGATAATTTTGTGAGGCTTTCAAAAAAGAACATTTTCCATTTTCGTTTGTTTTTTTAGATTTTGAAAGTGCTATAACTCTAATTCTTTTATTTTCATCGAAAAAATTAATTGAGGTGAATTATTTTAATTTACAAGTACTATGAATAATCGTACATAAAATTTGTAAATATTGAAAAAATGGTTTTAAACTATTTTCAAATGCTAATTTTTTGAATTTTGATCTAAAATAGTTGACTAAGAAACTTGCCCTTTTCTTGTAGGCTTTCAAAAGTGTGCCAAAGCTCAAGCCAATCTATCATTATTTTTTCGGAAGATATCGTCCCTAAACACTAAAGACAGACTACATACTACAGGCAGACTGACTAAGGCACAGTCAAATTTGACATGAAACCAATACCCTCTCATCAGGATGAGAATGTAAAAATGGTCATTCTCAATGAAAAGTATGAAAGCTGAATTTTCAACTGAAAAATATTAATTTTCAGCAAAAAATAGAATATTTGAAATTTCAGTTAAAGAAATTAATTTTCAAATTAGAAAAAATGAATTTTCGACCAAATAGTTGAATCCTCAATCAAATAGTGCAGTATATGAGATGAATTCTGAACCAAAAATAATTTGCATTTTCCTATTGGGTTCTATTAATTTTGTTCGTATTTAAGCGAAGAAACAAGAAAAGAGGGAAGTTTCTTGATAGCAGGGGAAAAAGAGGAATTCTTTAAAAAATGCCCGAGTAAAAATGCTTCGACTTGAGTTCGACTTGGTTATGTCTTGATTTCGTCTCCAAGACATCGGTGTCTGGCTGCGTCTCAAAATTGACTCAAGACGAGCCTTGTCTTGGTTGAAATTATCGAACCTTTTTTGGCTCATAAATGAGATTAAAATTGATGAATGAAAAATTTGTAAATATTAAATTAGTTATTTCGAATTTAAAAATTCAGAATCAGGGGGTCTGAACGAGTATAACCCTTAAAAATTTTCTTCAAACAAATAAAAATTGTAACTTTCTAGAAGGATCTCTAAAGCCGTTAGAAATATGTGAAAACAAAGAACATTTTCGGTCTCATCGTCAAACAAGTATAATACAAATAAAAAT
>NC_046658.1:72102192-72114593 GCF_010883055.1 Belonocnema kinseyi
AAAATATACAAGATTGTTTAACCATTAACAAAGATTACCTTTTATGACTGTTACAAATAACTTTTTTGTTAGGCCAGCTATACGCTCGAAGTTATAAACCGCACGCGTTGGAGTCATAAAAATACGCCTCAAGAGATGAATTTATGCCTTCAAGGCATAAAAACTTGTCTCCAAGACATAAATTAAAGTCTGGCTCCGTCTCAAAACTAAGACATGCTCAAGTCGAACTTTTCGACTTCAGCATGTCTTGATCGGGGGCAATTCAAGTCGAACTCAAGTCGAATCTTTTTTATTCGGGTGAGAAAAGGGGGAATACGGGAAAGAGTGCGAAGTCTGTATTTAGAGGCTTTCTTTGTAAAATAAAAACACTAATTTTTATTTTTTTGAGCATTTCAAAAAATTCTTATTCACATTTATATTTTCCATGTGTGATATCAAAGTCTCTGTTAACACCTCCACTCCTGCATCACAAAACATCACAAAACTGTTAACTCTTTCCCAGGCAGTGTGGCGTAGTTTTTGCACGGCCCCTTTTAAGAAATTTTCCGCCCATAGCTACATTAGAAAAGTGACAATTCGATCAACAAATGTTCTCTAAGAAAGAAATTACAATAATTATCGATAAATACGAAGATAACGAAACAAATAACCCTTAATGGTATATGGAGTTTTAAATCAGAGAAGAAAAGAGTGAATTAACTTACAGTATCTAATTTCATCTTAGAAAAACAGATTTGCAAAGCCTTCGAAGTGGAACCCATTTGAAGCAAACGTTGACAAAATGAGAATTACGGCGAATGCTACTTAGAAGTCTGACAAAAGGGCTTAAAGAATTACACTGCTAAACGGGTTGGGTCGTAGTCAACTAAATTTTGGTGTTAGGAAATTCACTAATTTCATCTCTAATCCAAAGTGGAAGCGCCTTAACTAGGTTTGAAAAGTACTTAGTGTCCATCAGCATCAGCATCAGGTAGATAAGGAGAGGATGAGATAAAGGAGGGAAAAATAGAACGAGGGAGAGCGATAAATCAGGGCTAGATCGGTGCGGCTGGGTGCGAGGGTGGGTCAAACTTAAAACAAACGTGTAATTTACCAGTGGCTAACCTGCGAACGGGGGCCTACCTTCAAAACTACGTTCGAAGGTAAGGCCCATGAAGATTATTATGATGGGTTATATTTTAGTAGGCGGACAGGACTCCTGTTTAACCAGTAATTAAGGTTCGCTCCGCCCTCAGTCACGCTTCTCTTATAACCTCACTCCAGAAACCAGTTTGAACTTGTTTATTAACTACCATTACAAAACAAAAATATTCTACATTATACATTGTACATACACAATTTCTCTCCAGGTAAACAAGAATATTCCTTGCTAACTTGCTTCATCTAGAATAAAAATTTCAATAAATTAATAAGAGATAAATTGTTTATGTAATCGAGCAGTCATCAATTTAAATACATGAATGATATACAATAAATCTGCATGTCTTGCAGAAAAATGCTTTAAGCAAATTATATAGGTATGGAGCAAGTAAATTAAAGTGCGATATCTAATTTCGTCACCTGCTGTCATGGGAATCGTAACCAGAAAAAATGTTTTGTTTTTGTCTATCCTTATTATCTTACGTTTATATCACAAACAAATTCAAATTCATACTCTAATTGAAGTTTTTACTGATTAAAATTCGAAGATAAAACTTGCGTGTTTTTTTTAATAGAGCAGACGTTTTTTCGTAGTAATATGTTTAGCTGCAGCTAAAGAAAATCTTTAGATAATTGCCGTTTTCAATTTACCCCTAGCAACGTTATAATTAACGGAAGTGGCTATTTTCTTTTCAGCACATTTAGAAGAAGTGTTAAAATTGCTAATAAAAAAATAACTAAGATTTAACTATAATTTATTTAATAAATTATGGGAGGTGCTAATGAATTTATAATCTAAAGCACTGTATGCAATTCTTAGCTCCTCCCTGCCAAGAATTGGATTGTATGTTCTTGCAATGATTTCTATTCTTGGCAATCGGAAGAAGTATGGTTATGTTCGTTTGTCGTTTTGTAAAATTCAGAATGACCCTGGCGGACCGAAGGAACCGAATGGAGCCTCTACAAAGTACCTGTAAAGACCCCATTGGGTCCCCATTCGGTTCCTTTTTAAAAAACTCGAAAAATCAGCAAAATCAACTTTTAAATTGTTGAAATTCGAATTCTACGTTATAATTCCCTATAGAAGGCCACGGAATAATCGCAATAGTTTTTTTTACAAAGGTAAAAAGTTTTAAAAAATATAAGACGTATAACGCCTGTTGACTGCTACACTGCAAACGCTACGCCTGTAAGTAGCCGTCAACAGGCGTTATACGTCTTATTTTTTTTTTAACTTTTTACCGTTGTAAAATAAACTATTGCTATTATTCAGTGAGCTTCTATAGGGAATTTTAACGTAGAATCCGAATTTTAACAATCTAAAAGTTGATTTTGCTGTTTTTTCGAGTTTTTTAAAAAGGAACCGAATGGGGACCCATGGGGGTCTTTACGGGTACTTTGTAGAGGCTCCACTCGGTTCCTTCAGTCCGCCAGGGGAAAGACCGAATTAAAGGTAAAATCAATATTTTAAAGTAAATTACTGGAGCTGTACTTAAAAGAATTAAGTAAGTAATTATAATAAGTGATGTTATTCAGAAATAAGAGTAAATTCGAAATTTAGCGATGTAGATTTAACCACAAATCAGTCAAATGTAGCACGCACAACTAGACTGACCAACAAAATTACTGCATTATTTAAATACAGAAAAAGACTCTCTATTGTAATTTTTAACACTTCTGAAAATGTGTTAAATAATAATAAGGCTGATTTAAATAGTGTAGAGAGAAAAGAAATGTTTTGTAATCAGCTTTCAGGTTAGCATGTAATTGATGAAACATTACACGATTCTGCACATTTGTGACGAAAAGCGATTTCAACCTAACACGTACAAGAAATTGCTTTAAAATTGGTAAAGAAATAAGGAAGCTAAAAAGCAAAAACGAAAACGGTAAAATGAAATTTCAGAAAAAGCCCAAGAAGGTCGAAATAGAAAAAAGTTAGGAATCAAAAAGACTACGAAATAAAAAAAGAAAGATAGATGCCAATAATTAAGTAATTTAAGCCAGACTATTTGTTTATAAATAGAAAATAATTGATAACAAATGTTTCTCTTCACTATAATTTTAATTATTTTTGCAGTTTCTAATATATATATTGAGGTAAATAAAGCTTAAAATTTGATACCCTATTATATTAGCACTGTACATATTAGTATTACATTTATCACACCAGGGGGGTGACACAATTTTCGCTTTTGCATTAGAGGCGTGAGCCAGTTCTGTGAAGAGCGGCGAGGCTTGAATGATTGGCGCCATCGCTGCGACGCCCGGTCTGCCCGTTGTCTGTTATTATTTTGCATGTAAAAACTTGTGAACTATCATAAATCTATCGTCCTTTTGGCGTATTTTATTCATTTACTGATAAATATGTAATAAAAATGGGTGGAAATCGATGTATAGATCCGAACTGTCGAGCAGTGTATGACTCAACCCGTTCAAACGGAGTAAAAAGTGTTTTTCTTCGTTCCAAAAAATGATGTTGAACGTTGACAACAAACAATTAATCGTGAAAAAGAGGATTTTATTAATAAAACTGGACGTTTAGTATGTGAAGATCACTTTTTAAAGGATCAGATAATTTGGAAAAAGGAAGTTTTAGCTCCCAATGGAACGGTTATTGCGGTAAGTATTACGATTTGTTTACAATGATGTCCTTTAACCTCAAATAATCGAGTGGCTCTGACGATTTCATGAAAATATTGATTTTCACATTTTAATATATTCTTCTTGGTACTGAACTTTTATATCGTTGTGACAGTGTGTAAAATTATAGTTTCAATAGCTTTTGAAATTTAAAAAATATTTCAAGACGCTTACTATCTGTAAGAAAAATGTAAAAATAACATTAATGACAGTATTGAATTATCACTACGTTTCAACATTTATGTACAGTTACATTAATTTATTAATAAATTAAAGTATTAAAGTAAATTAAAATTGTAACGTAATTTTTTTTTGCAGTCAGAATGGTTTGATAAACCTAAATTAAAACCAGGGGTTTCGAAATCTCAATTTCCAAACTGCCCCGAGCATTGTTCGAAGGCTGCTAAAAAAAACCCGTCGTCTAATGAAGCGCGATTTTTTGAAAAAGGATTCTGAAATGTCTAATAAAAAAGTCAGCCTTCGAACAATGATCAGGGCAGTTTAGAAATTGAGATGGTAAAATCCTTAGTTTTAATTTAGGTTAATTTTACCATGTATGACTGCAAGAAAATCATAATTTTATAATTATAGTATAGTTTAATACTTGAATTTATTAATAAATTAATGTAATTGTACATAAATATCCAAACTTTGCGATAATTAAAACCTGTTATTAATGTTACTTTTACATTTTTCTTAAAGATAATAAGGGTCTTAAAATAGTTTTAAAACATCTAAAACTATTAAAACTATCATTTTACACACTATCAAAATAATCTAAAAGTTCGGCAACAAGAATATCTCAAAATTTAAAAATCAATTTATAAATGAAAACATCAGAGCCATTCGATTATTTTAGGTTAAAGGACATCGGTGTATAATACTTACCGCAATAACCGTTCCATTTGGAGCTAAAACTTCCTTTTTCCAAATTATCTGATCCTTTCAAAATTGATTTTCACACACTAAATGTCCAGGTTTATTAATAAAATCCTTTTTTTTCACGATTAATTGCTTGTTGCCAACGTTCAACCTCATTTTTTGGAACAGAGTAAACCACTTTTTACTCCGTTTGAACGGGTTGAGTCGTACCCTGCTCGACAGTTCGGATCTATGCATCGATGTCTTTAGTCCATATTTAATTCATATCATCATATTTTAATCCAATTTTTAAATAAATATATGACTAAATGTACAATAAACTTAATAGCCTTCATACTGACAATTTTTTCACTATCTTAACGATTAATACAATATACTAAATATTACAAATTAAATTTTTTATAATTTTTTGTTTATTTTTATTATAATGGAATAATAGATTAGAATCATTTAAGTAATTAAAAATAGAAAAACTATTATTTATATTAAGATTTTAGAACTTTTAGTTTATTTGCTTTAAACCTTGAAGACGTATTCTTTATATTTTACCATTTTACTCTGCTTGAATATTACAATCCTTGAAGACATTCCCAGTGTTCTAAGGCCTATTTTTTAATCCTCGATATATTTTTTTAATTCTTGAAACAGCTAATATTGGCTTAATTCAAGTTTGAAGTTTTTAAAATATTGACAAATGTTCAGAATATTACAAAAACTGAGAAAAATACTATCTCTCCCATGTGTCTTATCAGCTGCCATTCAAATTTAGGGCGTGGCGCTAGTGGCGCCAGTGTTTCACCTTCTACCATCCTTCACAAAACTGACTAAGTGCATTAGCATGGCGAGTCACCCCCCTGATCACACGTACCATTTTTGACATTAATTTCTTTCTCAAAGCCTGAAGTTTGCCTTAGCCTGACAAAAAATGGAGTGCATTACCCTATCTAGTGTAAAAATGAACTAAAGAAATTGATAAACAACAAATTTAATCATATTAATAAAACAAATAAGTTTCTGGAGAAATATTTGCCATAACTTATTAATCTCATAAATTTCACAATATTATACCCTAATTATATTTATGGGCCCTTAGTCCTTACCGTAAATCGGAAAAAGTTTCAAGTGTTCCTTACGTTCTCGAAGAGTTATCTTGAAACATGATATATTTCTAAGATGCTCTACTTATTTTTCGGTGCTCATGTACACACGTACATAACTTCTGTATGTGGGAAAGGGGTGAGGGGGTTAGATAGAAGGGGAGAGGTTGAAGAAAAAGATACGAGGACGAAGAGGGTGCAAGAGTTCGACCCCCGGCGCTCGCGGTGGGACGCCATCTTATTTATTGTTTTAATTATATCAGAATATATCGTTAGAACCCGTCAAGACGCGCCACGCCGCCAAATACGTGAGATTTATGCGAGCGAAGTAAATCCGCTCCACCCTCCACCACCTCCTGTTTCTTTACCCATTCCCTCCAGTTTTACCTCTTTCATCCTCCTTAGCAACCTTTTCCTATAAGAGCGTGTGTTGACGTGCGTAATTTGTCGGCATGTTCTATGAGAATGAATTATAAATTTGCTATTGGTGACGCACGTCGAGGGCAACGTGCCATTGCCCGTGTATCGAGTCAACCACCTCCGCAATCTTATGATAAGGATTAATTTCTGTTTCACTTGCACAGTCCTTCATCTTTTTAAATCTAGATTAATGAGTATGCAATTCTTTATTATACACTAGTGCTATAAAAATAATATTGAATATAAATAGTTATACATTTATGTACTTTTAAGCAAAAATTTTTATTATTTCTCAACATGGAGAAAAATAGATGTTTAAATGTAGATGTTCAAAGGGTAAGATTGTAGCACCTAATATCCAGATATCCATATCAAACATTTACTATCTTTTTGAGATGCTAGACGTAAATTTTTTTTTTATGTTAAACTGAAACAGATTCAGATGTTAAAAACATTCGAGCGCATGCGCATAACGCATTGGAATTTCATGACTATATTTGACCACTATATATTTTCGATATTACAATTATGGATCATTACAATTTTGGTACATTTGCAAATAATCAAAATTAACTATCCTTACATAAAATTGGATCACGATTTTTTCCTGCCCATAGAAGGAAACAATGATTTTAAGTTACAGGTTGATTGACTTAACACATTTGACAAAATGTTAATGAATTTAAAATAAAAATTGAGTTTATGTAACTTTAAATAGATATAATTTTAAATTCAGATTACAGATTATTCGTTCTTTGATTAGTTACCCCTTTTTTATTTTAAATTTAAAATATTGAACATAACCTCAATTTGACTGAATGTATCATCTGATCGACATTTCATACCCTTTATATGTTTTCCTTCGTGTACGAACATTAAATTTTTATTTTAAGGCCATGTGATGAGTATAACAGCTGATTAAGTCAGCCCTAAGATCAATATTTTTTCACCCATATTGAAAAATAAAAGTTTAAATAACGCGGAAATTTTTCCGGGAAATGTTAATAAATATTAAAGGATCGTTTGTGGCCTTGCAAAGAGTTGGAGGAAGAAAAAAGTTTATTTATGCAAATAATGATTATCGACGGATACATTTAGTCTTTATAGCAAAAGTTTGACTTCTAACCATGGACATAGGAAACAAGGGACTAGGCATGCCATTGCGGGGGTCATGCAATGAGGGGGGAGGTCCGCCACCTTTTGATGTCCCGCGACAAACATGGCAGTGTTCACATGTTTATATTTTCATGCACAGTTTGTCGGCAAAAATGCTCGTGCGCATAATCAAATGGCACATCGTAATATAGCGGCTCTCCCCACTCATGGAATTCTCCCCCTCCCGTGGATTCAATCCCGCTCGCGCAGGTTAGGATGGCATGCCTAGTCCCGTGTTTCCTATGTCCATGCATGCAGGGTCTGACGACAGCACGGTCAGTATTTCTCCAAAATAGTAATTAAAAAAAAAAAACTTTTTCCACCATTCTAATTATTTAGGACCAGAGATACATTCCTGCAGGCCTTCTATTTATCGTGCTAAGTTTTTAACACGCTATCTCATTCCGTGTGGACGTAAGTTGGGAAAGAAAACTTCCACTGGTGTTTTCTTTAAAAAAAATGTTTTTTCAAATTTTCCACTGGAACAAAGCAGAGACATGAACATTGTTATCTCCTCTTTCATTTCCCAAACTTTCATAGCGATACCTCATTTCGTTTAGGCGTAAGTTGGGAAAGAAAAATTGAGGACCAGGGTTGTTCACGTGACCCTCTCGTCACATGGCCTTAAATTCACAAATAATTTATCAATCAATTCCTTAAATTACCATAAATAAGTGAACTCCTCAAATATTTACAGGCGTTATTTGACATAACCATACATGTAATATCCCGGATATTTTAGCTGAACATTTTGGATCTTAGAGAGTACCATCTGACGCTTTAAGATCTACAGATGCTAGCTTTGAACATCTAGATTGTTGTCCTATAGTTAAACATAAAATATGTTAACGCTGAACATCTAGATGTTACGTTTGAATATCCATTTTTCTCCGTGAAATTCATCAACTGCAGTTGGTTCACAACAGTTCTCCTCATACTCGTGATTTTTTTCAAATTTTTCCCATTGCCCCTTGTATAAAAAAAATAATGCTCTAAACTTGACTGTTCTTAAATGTACCCAAAAATCCTTACTTTTTTTACGTTTTTTAGTCTGCAATGCACAACAAATTTTTTACATAAACGTCCTCAAGCTCATGTACGTGAAACATTTTTAACTTTCATATGACTATTTTTGTATTGCGCTAGCATTTTTTTTGCCGAGTCGTTAAGCTTCAAAGGCATATGCCTATCATTTTCTCGCCGATAGTAGGCATCTAGGGGTTGGGAGATTCACTGTAAAAACTTGAGACCTCCTTTTTATGCTATAATGTTTTGCGTGTGCCATTTTCGAATAGGATAACTCCATGCTGTTGCTTTTAACGTAAACAAATAAATCCTAATTACCACCAATACAGTGTGGTTTCTTTTTATTAACACTCATAAGACTATTTTTCCGAGTGTTATTTTAATATGCTTAAATTACATCTGAAATAATACTTTGTTTTTACAGTAGCAATAATCTATATAAACTCGACGAGTAGACCACTAGCAATTATGGAACACACACATGAACTTAAGATTTTAAACAATTTAGAGGAATTCTGAAGAATGCAAAGAGTGCAAAAATTCAAAATGAATTTAACGAATTTAAAGCATAGAAAATAACTCAAAGGCATTTAAATAATTATATAAGATTCAAAGAATTTGAAGAATTAAAAGAACTGCTGCAAAGTAGTTTGGGCACGCTAAATAGATCTTATTATATTGTATATTTAATTGTGATAATTTCATGAACACTGTGCGAATCATAGAGTTATATAGAGGATTGTAAATGCAAAAGAATCCGAGTGGATGGAAAAGCATGTTTCGCTTATGCTTTTTAATTATTTATTGTTTATTTGATTCATTATTGCTTGTGAATGTTGATTTTTATAGTTTATTGTTCACAGATGATACATCGTCGAAAGTTTTTATGAATTTCATGGATTCATTTGACTGAACTCTTTCTCTTTCTTAGCTAGGTGGGCAACTTTTCAATCCACCTTCGTATATGTCTTCTCAAAATGTACAAATTTAGTACTTATTATGTTGCCATTATGCCTATTATTTAAAAAAAAATTTCAACGAGAAATTAAAAAAAAGTGCAAATTTTTGCTTGTAGATAACTATTCTCACCATAATTATTCAATAAATAATGATAAACCTTCTTAGTTAAAAATATAATATATTTAATTCAACTCTACGAATAACTTTTTTCTCTTAAATACAAAATCAGTATTTAAAAAAATCAAATGTAAAACGATTTTTGATAAAAATATAAAATTAATATTTATTCTTATCTGCTCCAGCTAAAAAACCTAATCAATAATTGACGTTATATTAAGGACTATAGGATCTTTCCAAATTGCATGATCCTGTAGGATCATGCAATTAAGCTATAGCTTAATTTGTTTTTAAATTGTCATAGAAATAGTAATGTTGACACACACGCGCACGGATATTTGTTACACATCTCACTTTTCTACTCCTGAGGTTGAATTTTGTTAGGATACGTCAACAAATAAGGATCGAAAATTGCATCGTTATAAAGATTTCTTCACGAGGTAGCAAAATTTGTAAAACTTGGCGAGTATTAAAAATAATTTCAGGTGGTTTCAAAAGTTTTCGAAATAATTTGAAAAATGTAAAAATATTTACATTAAAAAAAATCAAAGAATTAAAAAACTAAAAGAATACAAAGAATCCAAAGTCGTAAAAATAACTCAAATGAAATGCAAAGAAATTATACAAAATTTAAGAAAATGCAAACGGTTTCGAAGTGAAATTAAGCCTATTTAAAAGATTTGAATTTAATTGGAAAAAATTTGCCAAACTTTAAAAAATTAATTTAAAGCATATACCTTACTATCACCTTTTGTTTCGAGTACTCTGCGTAACGATGTACACTTGAACTTGGATTAGAGTCAAGTTTTGTTTCTGAGTTTCGGTTCAAATCTGGGCTTCTCGAACGTAAACACCTGGGCTGTGTGAATACTGACAGTGAACTTGCGCAATATGGCGCAACGTGACGCAGTTAACTAGCTAGGCCGTTATTATCAATACGCTACGAAAGGCACATCATCCCATTTCGGCCCCGCAGCTCCTCACATCCGAAACCGCCGCGCTACGTCGGTTCTCGGAAGGCTTCAATCCAGTTTGTTTTTACCGAATATCGAATGTAGTCTAAGCTAATGCAAATACACAGACGCACTTTTCATTCAAAACCAATAGTAATACTACTCAGACATCACTCCTCTCAGCTCACATTATAAACCAACCATAAATTTCTTCGATTCTAGTTCTGTTCCTTCACTTCCCCTCCATTAACCGAAGTCGGATGAGACTGACGTTATAACTGGACACTTCACCTCAGGACGACTGGCTAATTAGTTTGGAAATGATTCTTACTCGCAAAACACATTTCTCGCATTATGCCTACCTCGAAAGGGCAATGGCTTAATGGTATAATAAAAAAAGTTTGTAGTTGAACATGTATTTTTAACAATGAACGACACAAACAATAAACTAGCCTTGAAATGGATTGAAACTTTGGTTTGGCGAAAGGCTTGCGTCTGGTAAAAAGTAAAGGTAAAATGTCAGGCAATAAATGGAGACTGAGTGTTTGGAATACTAGACCTAGAGGGGTGAATGATTCTAGGGAAAAACAATTACGAGGAACAATGCACGAAAGGAAGCTAGCTATCTTATGTATATCTAACACAAAGAAAAAGGTATGCAACAGTAGAATAATAGAAAATGGATAGTTAAAGCACGGACTCGAACTATGATCAGGAGTATATAGCGAATTACATGATTGCCAAAAAGTAGGCCTGATTATGAATCAGACAACAACACAGCATGCCAATGGTCATGAATTTGTATCTTCCAGATTGTTGTGTGTTAAAATGAAAGTAAGAATTAGAAGACTATTTATCATTGCGTGTTACATCCCGTAGTTAATGGTGGAAGGAGTGAGTTAAAAGACGCCTTCTGTGACATTTTAAATGATACTATAGGGATCTGCGATCATGAGAAAAGAAACATTCTATTATAATGAATATGAAATGAATTGTATGAATGGAGATAGGAATGGATGATGGGTTGGAATCCAATAGGAGCGTACGAAAAGAGTGTTAGGTAATTTTGGTAGTCCAAAAACAAATACTAACGGAGACAGATTGATTAGCTTATGCTTAGAAAAGAACCTATTTATTAAAAATAATTATGGTTTAGGCATAAAATGATTCACTTTTGCACTTGGTATGCAGAGGCAATACCTACATTATGATTCACTTTTTTATTGCAGATGAGAGACAGAGAGAGTTATTAAGAGTTACAAGGATAATAAGAGGTTCTGATTGTGATACGGACCATTAGCTCTTAGTTTCAAAAATTATCCTAAGAGTGGAGAAAAAGGAGAACTATAAAGAAAAAACAAACACGAATCAAGCCAGATAATTTAAAGAAATCAGAAAAACTAATGGAACTTACAGATAAGATAAATGAACGCCTAGTTATGGAA
The DNA here is from genome assembly GCF_010883055.1 of Belonocnema kinseyi. Lineage (NCBI taxonomy): Eukaryota > Metazoa > Arthropoda > Insecta > Hymenoptera > Cynipidae > Belonocnema > Belonocnema kinseyi. The sequence continues at coordinate 72,114,031 of NC_046658.1, forward strand.
CAACTTTGTAAGACGCGAAATTACAATAATGATGTAGCGGGCGCACGTACAATGTTCCTCGAAATCATTCTTAGGACTGCAATTGTAGGAAAAACACTGGTGATACGTGGTGTAATGATGAAATCCGTGTATCCATTGAGGAAAAGAAACAAGCGTATCTAAAATAGTTCAAGATAACAGGCCTTAGCGATGGCAAAAGAAATAGACTAAAAGAAAGCAAGGATAAAATCAAAATGGAAGAAGATAAGAAGATGGAAAACGCTTTAGAAGATAATAGGAAATAATTTTATTGACAAGTACGCAAGGACAAAAAGAAAGGAAGAAGCAGAACAGTGTTGGTCAGAATTAGGAATAGCAGGGCGAAATAGTACATGATGTGGACAAAGTAAAGACAGTGGTAGTCAACCTAATATGAAATTATTGAGAAGTGAATCTATGGAGCAGCACAATTGCGATATAGAAGACTATACCAGGTGTATACATATGAAACCGGTATTTTTTCAAGAAAAAAACACATTTATTTCAAGAGAATGATAACAAATATTTTATTCAAAGTATGCGCC
>NC_046658.1:72114693-72129887 GCF_010883055.1 Belonocnema kinseyi
ACGCCAATTAGCACAAATGGTAAGTTCCGACAGTGCCTACAAGTGTGCCTACTGGCCGCTAGATGGCAATACCGGTTTCATATGTATACACCTGGTAGGGTAAGAAGGGGCAACGTCGACTGGTGGGGCAAAGGTGACTTTGCTTATGTCATGTTGAAAATTAACGTTGTAGACAAAAATTATGCAAAAAAACAGTTTTGATCACGGAAGAATGGAAAATTCGCTGACAAAAATATAAAGTTTTCAGCATAATGACAATACTTACAGTATGAAAATTTGATATTTTGACAAATAAAACAATATCACATCATGTAATTATAATAATTAGACGTAATTTAAGTCCAAAATCCATTAAATATGTACACGTATTATAAGTTTTGTCGATAAATGATCATGCACAACAACCACTTATGACCTGATGACTTTCTGAAGCTCTTTGCCTGAGGTGCTTGTTAGAGAGATTGTTCAGCGTTCTGGATCAGATCAGTTTTGCGGAAAGAATCTATTACTTAATTAAACCTCACGGAAATTCTAGAGCAATATAAACATCACGCTTACCTCGAAAGGGATTTATTTATATTTATTATAAATTAGTTCCTCACTAATTCAGATTTAACTTTTCGATTTCATCCCTCTTTAAGTTTCGTGCACTACACGGGGATAAATTAATAAATTGACCCTATTGTTTAAATTTGTTTTTAAATTAATGTTCTACACAAATAAAAACAAATTTTCAACCAAATATATGAATTTTAAACTAAATAGTTGAAATTTTAACCAAAAAGTGTATATTTCCAACCAAACTTGGGACAGATATGGTAAATTAATAATAAAAAAAATTGAACTAAAAAAGATGAATCTTCAACGAAAAATGTAATTGTTGATATTTCAACAAAAATTATGAATCTGAATAAAAAATGAACTTTGAAAATGTAGTTTAAATTTCAATCAAGCAGTTGAATTTCCAGTTAGAAACACAGAAAAAATTACTTTGGTTTAACATTGAGATCCTCATGGGGTCGTTGAAGACCCCAGGTGTAATTTTTTAATGCGTAGAAGCTTTTTAATATTTTAGCGTGAAATTTTGTTGGGCATTCCCTTAAGTGTCTTGTTATAAGATAATTTTACTTGTTAAATGATTTTTTAATTTCAAGATATTGAAAAATAAAATTAAAAACTGAAGATGAACGAACTTCGTAAATTTCAATATAAAGTTGTTTACTTAAATCTGAAAGTTATTAGAGTATAAAAAAGTGGTACGGGCCCCTTAGTAATTATGGCCTGGGAGCTTTTATTTTTTTAATTCGTCACCAAAGTGTCTTTTTTTACTACGTTGCAGAACTAACAACGATAAGTATACCCCAAGCTTTTGTCACGGTAAATTTTACCACGAAAGGTAAAGCTAACATGATAAGTTCCGTAAGGAGGCTTATAAAAAATCACAGATAAATTAAAATTAATTTGCGGTAAATCAGAAATTCTATGTTTCATTATGATAATTTATGGTAACGTTTGGTAGCTTTCGTAGTAGTCACTATACAAACAAAAACTGGGGGTTCGGCGAAGTTGCGGCTCAAGTAAAAGTTGACAACCTTTGGAACTAAGACTCCAAAGGAACTCTTTTTGAGGATTACTTTTTAGTTCCTTTATATTCGATAGATGGCCGTTGGTGGGAGCTGAGTGCTGACGTTATCAATTGTGCATGTAACGAAAATCGCGGGCCTATTTGAAATCAATAAATACTACGAATACTCATACAGATAAATAATAACAACACATTTCTATTCTTTTTTTAAGAAAATTATATTTAATGATAGAAATACCTAACTTATTAAACAAATTTAATATTACCTTAATATTTCAAGGGTATATTGTATAATTTTAAGGGACAAAAAGTATCTATTAGAACGATTTGAATCCGCAAATTTATTGTAGAAGCCAGATAAGTGTAGAAGACATTTATCATGTATTATGATATTATAACACTTATTTCGTTGCATCTCCTTTGGAACCAACAATCTTTTTCTGTGATAGACTCAGCGTAACCCTTCGTCGTAAGTTCTGCAACGTAGTAAACCCTACTTCAAAAGCAATAATTGGTGCGGTGTAAACTGCTTCCTTTAAGTCTTTGCTGCGTTCAGATTAAAAAAAAATTTCTACTTGAAATGAATAGTATTTTTTTTTTTTTGTAATCCAGTCGCCACTAGCATTTCTGTATGCACTAATAGGTCCCCCAGATTACTCTTTTTCATTATTTATTCACAAAAAATATATAAAATGAATTTTAGCATGGCGGAGAAAAAAAAACTTTTTTGCGTCTTGCACTTGTTCCGTACGACGAACCGTTTGCTATGTACAGCGTTATAATCAAATTATTATTTAACAAAAGTGCAATATTTGTACAGAGTTACATCAGAATCTATTACTCATACAAATCTTTAACTTGTACACTACCCATAAAGAGGATAGATCTGATGAGAGGAATAAGGAATCTTCTGATCAAATAAAAACTTCTGTCCTTAATTATTGTTAAAAAGTTGCTATTTTTAAGAGGAAATCGTTTAGACTCTTCGTCTATTAATAAACAATCATCCAATAATATTGTGTCATTCAAATTATGTCATTTCAAATTATTGCGAAACCTTTATCTAGCATTAATAAAATAATTTTTTGTTCATAATTTCCTTTGCTAGATTGTTTATAACAATTAATATAAATAATAATAACCCTCAATAACCATAATTTAATTAATTCTTTTTATTAATCCTTGACACATGATTAAAGTTTTCACTCTTATGATATTTTCTGGTACGACGAATCATTATTGATTCACGGCCTTATAAGCAATGTATGTTTTATAAATATGCGCTCACCTAAAAGCCACAATTTTTAAGTTATTAGCGATTAACTTTTTTTATATTTTCAATTTAGCCGAAAAAATATAATTATTTTGGGTAGAATTTTCTATACCTGCGCCTTATTGTTTATAAATATTGTTATTGACAAAAACGATCAGTAAAGAAAATCGATTTTTTCTTAATTTTTTCATTAATCCATGGCGTAAAATAAAACCGTTCACTCTCGAGATATTTGCTCGTTCGAATAGCCATTATTTATTCACGGCCTTATAAACAATCGCTGATAACTTGGAAATTCTGGTTTTTAAGGGAGCACACATTTATAAAAAATACATTGCTTATAAGGCCGTAAATAAATAATGGCTCATCGTACGAGAAAATATCTATTGATAGAAAAGTTGTATTTTTTGTCAGATTAATATAAAGAAATAGGAAAAAATCGATATAGTTATAAGCAATAAGGCGCAGGTGTCAAAAATGCTACCCAAGATCATTATTTTATTTACGGTAAAATTAAGGACATAAAAAAAGTTAATCGCTAATAACTTGAAAATTGTGGCTTTTAAAGGGGCGCATATTTATTAAAAATACATGATTTATTCGGCCGTGAATAAGTAATGGCTTGTCGTACGATTAAATATCACAAGAGTGAAAACTTTAATTATATGTCAAGGATTAATAAAAAACAAATTGAGTCAATTCTGGTTCTTGAGGATCATTATTCATATCAATTGTTGTAAAAAAATTTCAATAATTTAAGGACAGAAGTTTTAATTCGATCGGAAGATTCCTTTTTCCTGTCAAGAGTTCTATCATCGATATAGACAATGTACAAGTTAAAAATTTTATAAGCAATATATTCTGAGGTAACGCTGTGCAAATATGGCAAACTTTGATAAAAAAAATCATTTGTTTATAATGCTGTAAATTTCAAACGGTTCGTCGTACGAAAGAAGTGCAAGACGCAAAAAGGTTTTATTTTTGCTAAGCCATGCTAAAAATGATTTTATTAATTTTTTGTGAATAAATAATGAAATTGTTTTTAAAATTGTTCATACAAAAATTGAACTAAATTATAAAAACCTACCCAAGATATTCGTAACCAGGGGCCTTTTTTTAACCTTTTGAAAAAGTGTAATTTCGGGGACCTATTAGTGCATACATACAGAAGTGTCAGCGTTAAAATGTGCATATTATAAGGAAGGTCCAATCGTGCGGGACACTTGAGAGTTTGCCTAACAAATTGCTCATTATTGCCAGCGGGTAGTTACATTGTCCCACCCTCTTATTTGCCACTTGCTACCCCGGCGCTGATTTCTTCCGCGTGCTCTTATGCCAAATTAAACGTATGTAGTCTGAAATCAACTATACCAGAAAGAGATTTATTGTACATATCAGAAAACAAACATTTGATTTCATCAAAATTATAATTATTTCCTTATGTGTAAAGCAGTGCTTTCGCGTACTGATTTATTTTTGGTTCTCCTAAAAATTAGCGAAAAATGTTCCTGCGTTCTTCTAATATCCTTAAAAAGTTGCGCAATACAAATATTGTCTACTGTAAGAATTTTGGAATAAGAAGATTGGCTTTTGGGTTTTCAGCTAAAATTCCCATATACTAATTTGAAAAGCTTTAGATGTAAGCGAGGATATCTTTTAATATCCATGTTTTTTTAATACTTCAAGAAAATGAAATGTTGTGCAACATTTGCTTCTAGGCCCGTATCCAAAAAATGTTATAAGTAAATATAAATTATCCTGTGATAATATCTTGTTGTACCAAGAAGCAAAATCGGTGACAAACGTGTTCTCGTAAACTCTGCAAATACACATAGGCTCCATGACCCAGAGGTTGACTGAAAGAATAAAAAAAAGCAAAGCGTTCTCGCGAGCACCTTGCAAGGACAGGTGCGGTAGTAAATCTCCTTGAAAATGGAGTAAAAAAATGGCTAAGGTTGGATGGTACATATGTAGGTACGGAAGAAAAAACGCTACCTTCGCGATTCAAGACCATTGAATTTCATCCCTTGGTAGTTGGTAGCGAGGAAATAAGAAAGAAAAGAGGAGGGTAAGAGAAAGAGATATTGATAGAAAAAGAAAGAGAGAGGTGGAATTTTTTCCATGTTATTTTCTTTGCGCACAGAATCAGGCGGCGTCTGGGCGCGCGCCCGCTGGTATGTCTGGCATTTTTGGCCGCGCTCACCAGTGGAAGGAAAATAATTGGTTCGAAAGCGACTATATCAGCATCACAAAATTTCCAGATGAAACTCTATCTCAGAAAGGAAAGAAGTTTCCGCGAATATTATGATAATAAGTACCGAAATTATTTTTATTGAAAAAAATAATCTTCAATTAACCACTGGAAAGGATTAAGGCCAGAAATTTAGGGTCAAAACTTGATCCGTTCTGTACACGCGACCATAGAGATCCCTATCTAAGGTTGATAAATTACTGTCCCTACTCAAACTCCTCCATTCCACCAAACTCTAGCCTCCATCGCCTCCTTCTACTGCATCTCCTACACCCGGACTCACCTTAATATTAATTTGCCCCTCCATTGTCCACTTTTATTACTCACGTATTTATTATTTTCTTTACATTCTGACTCGAGACGCCTTAAACTCGCTCGTTTCTTCTCCAGTTGAGAAAGTAGGAGCTTCTTATCCATCATAATAATTGGTACTTCTACTGTTACTACTATACTATATGAACTAAAGTGGAATTGTCTCTCAACACTATTTAAAAAAGAGCGATAACTCTTTATAATAATGAAAAATATTATGTGGTGCATAATACAAAAACGAGACATTGTAAATTAGCCTGCTTCAAGAGAAAACGTCATAAAAAACATGAAAAATGATGTTTCAAAGAAGTTTGTCACTTTTAGCATAAGCTGGGCATGAGAACAAGATCGTAAATGGAGATTCTAATTAAAAGATTGTAAATATCATTAACTCTTCGCACAGAATAATCAGAAGATCATTCTTTTTTGCCTAAAACCACAAATTAGCATTCGAAATCGGCTGTGACTATTCATTCATCATGTAATTAAAAAGCAATTAATTCGAGAACTTCAACATAACACTCATACCTGAGTTACAATATTATAATGAGACGGAGCCAACTCCCACTTCTCATCCCAGTTCCAATTCCTGAAATTTCATTCGACTGTTTTTAACCAGTCCGGATTTAACGATCCAACCTATTCGTCTGTATCGGGGACGTTCCATAAATCAAAGCAGAAGAATCTGCTTAGGTGAAGATTCATTGCCGCAGGAAAAATATTGAAGGAGGCAAATTTGAATAACAATCTTCATTGCGTACCCAAGAATGTGGAAGAAATGGGTTGAACGGAGCTTTTAAAGAAAAGTGCCCCAAGATACGTTCATGTACTCTGAATGACATTGACAATCACTCCTTTTAAGCGAGTAACGACATTTGCGATGACAAATCTCATCCATTCTTTTGCAGACGACTATTTGTAAATACATTTCAAGATCTTAGGAGGCGGAATGCTTCAAAAGAAGGTAAAGGAAAATGTAATTTGATGGTGGCTTCGAGATGACACTGCAGGATTTAAAAATTAAATAGAAGGGTTTGAAAAGATGGAAGAATAACTAAGTTGATAATTTCACAGTATTGAAATGGCTAACTTTACGAATATTTAGAGAACAAAGTTTTGCATATTTGCAAATTAATAACAAAAATATTGTGTGAATGATTATTTAGTATCAGCACTTTTAATCCATATTCAGTTAAACACAAAACACTGTTCGAATTCAGTGATCTGCCGAACAAACTAAAAAGATACAGAAGTGACATTGATGCTTCTGTCGACTTTTTCATTACCAAGTTTAAGAGAATGACCCTAAGCGGCAATGTTACTTATGTATCTTTTTAGTTTGTACGACAGTAATGCACACTTGTACATAATAAGTTGTTTTGTTTTAATTTTAGATAATTTTGAAATTTTTAACTCACAACACAATATTGTCAAAGCACAAATACTTGTTTCGAATTGAACAACTTTCTGGAGAATAAAAATCATTTTTCCAAGAAAAGGGGGGTTTCCCCTGGGTATATGAATACTTCATTTTCTTGGGAACAATATAACCACGCCTATTTCTTTTCGGGATTTAGATTTGAATCAGAGTTCGACCTGTTGGGAATAGACGATTAATCAAAATATCAGCACCGTCATCGCAGTGAGAAAACTAGGAATTTTACGATCTTTGTGGTTGCTTATAACCTATTGTTCTTTTTTTTAATGAGTTATCCACCTGCCTGTTAAAATTAGTTTCAGATTCTTATTTTGTATGTTAACACCTCTACGATCTTTTGTAAACAAATCTTTACTTATTATACAGATCTCTCCGAGATAAGACACTACAACCGTTTCCGGATATATATGAAACTCGTATTATACAAACAAGAGAGTTGATACATGTTTTTTACTGCATTTTTTAAAGTTCGAAGCAAATTTTTAGTTTATTTAAAAAACTAGAAAGAAATGCATACGCGCGAAACGCGCACTCGCTTACCTGAATATATTAGATAAAGTTTAATAAAGAAAAAACGACCATATTTCGAATCGAATGAAAAGAAATTGAAATCATATCATTATTGATATAATTTGATTTTTCGTGATTAACTTGATATTTCCTTTTTATTACGCTTGTTTTATATGTAAAAATGCATCAAACAAATGAATATCATATATAATACTTCACACTATATATATAAACTATATATAATTTTTGCGCCTAGGTTTGTACTAATTTTTTAATCTCAGCTACCCTAAAAAATCTATCATTTTAATAAATTCATAATATGCAAATTTCTCAATTAATTTTTGTTCGTATTTTGAGTAATTTTTCCAAAAATTTAATTTGTACATTTTTTATGTTATTTCACACGATTCAAATAAAAACTACGCATCGCATCAAAAAATAATTCATGCAAAATTTTTAGCTCTTTTTTGTAAGAGAAAATTTTGTCTATCTTTTCTTCATAGCTTATGGCGTTTGTCAAAAAAAAAATTTTTTTTTTTAAATTTTGTATTTTATGAATAAAATAACCAATACGCGTCCTATCAAAAAGTGAACCATAACAAATTTGTAGATCTTTTTTGAGTGCACAATTTTTTTTTAATCGTGATTTCTCGTATCTTGGACAGTTTGACCGCTACATGGAATTTTTTATTTTTCATTTTTTTTGCTGCCAAAATTTAAATGTTCGATTTTTCAAGAAACTTCAAAACTTTGTTATGATAATCTTGTAGAACTTTCAAAAAGCAGCATTTTTCTTTTTTTGAATTTTTTTATATCTTGCGTCATTTGGCTTAATATTTTCCTTTGTTTATTTGAATTTTGTAAGTGCTTTCTCTCTAGTGTTTTTTTTTATAAAAAAAAGTCATTAGATTGAATTGTTTGTATTTTCAAGCACTACAAATAACTGTACGAAAGGCCAATCCTATCCGTCAATTTTTTCAGAAGTTATCGTGCTGACAAACTAAAAATCTAGAGACACACATGCAGACCGATAGACAAACAGAAAGACACGTTCGTAAATATCGGTTTTTCGGTTTTAGCAGGTTTTAAGACGTGGACATTTGACAAAAAAGAAGGGGGGGGGGCGAATTTTAGGCTAATCAAATACCTTCTCTGATCAGTAAAAATATTATTAAAAGCTGAGGAATGAAATTTTGATAATTGGACAATTCCGTTAAAAAGGAGAAGAAATGTTATCATTTCTAATCCAAAACGTTCGAAATAAAACAACTTTATTTTGCGTAGAAGAATCTCAAAATTGAATAATTTGCATTGAAATTTCGAAAATAGGACAATATCAAAATGTTAAAAATTGAATAATTAAAAAAATGTTGAAAATTGAATAATTAAAAAAATGTTGAAAATTGGTTAACTCAAAATTGAAAGAAATTGAAAAGGTAAATTGATGCTCAATTGAATATTTCAATACGAAAGCTTCTCAATTTCTATAATTTTAAATTGTTATTATATGAAAAAATTTGGGAATAAATATTAAAATTTATTAGACAAAATTTTGTAAGGTACAAAATAAATTTACGTTTTAAAATGGAAAAATTTTAAACTATAAACCTTTAAAGTTGAATTTATTCAAAAAAAAATTAAAAATCAAGTAATTTTAAATGAGGAATATTAAAAATGATAACATTTCTCCTATGGAACAATGCAAATTAAACGAACCCGAACTTCCTTCGAAAGTGAACAAATTTTATCATCAAAAATTGTAATACTACAATTTTTTATACTTTAACCCTTAAAATTTTAAATTATTTAAAGTACATTAAAATCGTTTAAAAATTAAGAATGTACAAACCAAAAAATCCTAATCATTGCAAATTAAAGAAATTATTTCATTGCTCTAATGTTAATTTTAGATAGTTATTCAATTTTTATCTATTTTGATTTGAAGCAACACAATTTTTAAGTTTTTAATATCAAATCACTTAATTTTTTGCACTTCATTTAGAATTATTTTAATTCTTTATATCTTCCAATGAAATATTTTTCAATTTTTAATGATTTATTTTTTTCCCACTAAACTTCCGACAATTTTAAGATATTACATTCAAAGTTAAAAATAAAAGAATACAAAAGAAGGTTTTGATTCGGAATTTTTTGTTTGTTTGTTTGAGCTGAATTCAAAATTGTTTATATTTCAGAACATTTCCAAATAAAAAATCTTTCAATTTTCGATGCCTAGTTTTAAAATCGTTTTAGTTTTAAGGCTTGAATCTATCAAGTCATTCAATTTGAAATGGGAACCAAACATTTTAGAATATTTAAATCTAAAATTAATTATATAGGATTTTAATTTCCTTTTATTACATTTTCAATATTTCAATTGCATACTACAACATTTTTAAATTGGAAATCTTCAAAAATTAAGAAGTTTCCAAACAAATATTTTTTAATTTCACCATTCGAAGCAATAAGAAACGTTAGTTTTACGTGTAAAACCTCAATTATTAAAACTTTTGGGAATGGCGTATTCAAAACCATAATTTTAAATTAAAATTATCGAAATTTTAAAGATATTTATTTTTAAGTATCATATTATGTTACTTTAAGTAGCATTCAATTAAGGAATTTAACAAATTTGTTAAACTTTAAAAATGATATGCATTCTGAATTTAGGATCTTCAAAATATATAATTAAAAATAATGAATTATCAAATTGATACATCAGGATTTTTAAACTTGAATAAGTTTAACCTATAGTACAAAATTAATACATCTACTGCCGGTATTATAACCCCCGGTTTACGATATTTCCAGAATTGATATCATCAGCAGTTTCGGGATAAGGGAAGCCGAAGGACTGAGAGAAAGGCAGTGCTCAGTCAAGCGTGACAAACAGCATGAGGTACTATGTAATAAGGAGACCGATATCCGTACATGCGTTCTGACTGCGGTAACTGCATCTTTACTGTGATTTGCGATCTCCTCCCGGCAGAAGTTTGCGAGTGAGTGCCAGTGCATGACAACAACGACAGCATTTGAGGCTATATCAATTTTTTACAACTTGGCAACAGTTTTTGCAAAGTCAAGTAAACTTAATAGTTTGATATTGGAAAATTAAATATCTAACTGGAAAAAATAGCATGTTGTGTTCCTAAGTGCCAAATATCCTACTGAACAACAATACCTGAGGAATAATTATGTTTACACCTATAGAATTTCGTCCAAAATTTAGCTATTTGATGAAATTTCTTCCTTTTTTTAAATAATTTAAAAACTGAAAATGTAAGTACACCGTCGCGGAGAAAAAGATATCGCACAGATATCGCAAAACCTCTATATTGCAAAAATGCACAATATGATAACGTACAATCAGGTCCTGGAGTTTTGTACGATATTATAATGCACTAATATCACAAAAAAATTAAGTTAAATGTGGTGGCTGTCGTCTGCTATACGGCGTCCTTAGCAGCAATGGGAAAAAGGAAGAGCATGAGTGAGTTCGAGCTATAAATCGGGATACCAGATTTAAAACAATCACAGAAAAAAATTAAAAAATTTCTGCAGGTAAGACCTGCAACTGAGGTTAGGAAAATAATTCGTATTCGGAACTCGTCGACGCAAAATGTAGCTGACAGATGGGAATCCCCATTTCTCTCAAATTTAATTAAGATAAACGACGCTGGATAGCGCTGGCGTCGTAATTGCCGCTACACGTCGAATAAAAATGGAGCGATTATACGATGAAAGCTTATCCAGGCAAGGTTACAAATCGGAAATTATCTTCGATTCTTGTGAAGTTAATCTGGCAAGGTTAATTTTTGTTCCGGCGAATCTTTCACCTGGAATCGATGTAAACTTTATCTTTAATTTTTCATGTGATCGTTTGTTCACTACTCGAACCCTTGCGAGATCACAAAAGTATAAATACAATGTGATTATAATGTGATAATTACGATATATAGCGCAGGAATTACGATATATATTGTAATTCATGCGATATAGTTTTCTCAGTGGTGTTTGGTATTTTGATAAACTCGATTGAATTTATTTACGGGAACATAACCCCAGTTTTCAGTTGTCATTAAACATGGCGCTCACTCGCGCGATTCTTGTATGAGAAATGGAGATAGCAGATCACAGTGTGCATGTCCACTTAGGTTACAGTGTTGTCTTGAAACGTTTAAGCTTGGCAGGAAAGTTTCAGTTACCGCAGTCAAAACTCGAGGCACTTTGTACAGCATGATCGGCCTTCTTATTATTACTCCGTGGTTGCATCGCGTTACGTAATGCATCCAAATCCAACAAAAATGGTTCATGCAGCCCTGCCTGTTTACGTTTCGATTCCCCCGCGATTTAGTTGAAGAAAATTTCTTGAGATGTCAAACTGACGTATAATAATAAACGGTAACATTGACATGATAGAAAAAGTCGCGAAACAAAAAACAGGCGAAAATCATGTTGAAACATAGGAACTTCGATGTGAAAAAAAATTATTGCCTGTATTAAGTAATAAATGGTTGATGATTATTTATAATTACTGATTACTAAACCTCAGAAGTTTTATTTGGTAGATCTAATCAATATCACATCATGGACAGCTTCAATGTTCTAGAATTTAAATGCTGCGCCTTTCAACTCAATGTTGCAAAATTTAGATTTAATGAAAGTTAATTGTAAAGTATTTCAATTTAATTACATTTGTATTTAAACACACATCGACCCTGTTATATTTTAATGTCCATTTGATTTTTATTACCCATTGGACCATCATGTAAAATCCCATTTCAATTATATGCCTGTCTGCCTTATATTACATAAAACAATATTGATAAACATATAATTGATGAACATGCTCCATTAAAGTTACAAATTTAATTTTACTAGGTAAATGGTGATGGACAATGGCGTCAAAAAAACGGAAATAAAGAGTTTTATCAGGGATCGCAAATCCTGCTTGTATGACATTTATGATAATTATCTCGCGAAGCGCGACACGGGGGTTTCTGGTGGTGGAAACAGCCGTTAAAATCAATCCCTTTGAAAATGCCGCGACAAAGCTAATACACAGTTATTAGGCGCCGTGCCTCGGTTTTGCACCCCAAGGCGTACAGAGCATGATGTCCCATGGTGTGGAAGCGATGTCACAGAGGGGTTTGAGTCAGGCCACGCTTTGACAAGTATATCTTGGAATTTAATATACCCACCTCTTTTTAAGAAAGCATCTAAAATCTACCTTATTTTACAGAATTCTATGGAATATAGAATTATAAAGAAGAATTCAAATAAATGTATATAAAACGTATTTTTGATCATACAACCAGGCAATCACCCTTTCTTCTGAAAAGAAATTCGCTCTGATTTTAAGGAGGGTCGAGCGGAGCTATATAGGAAGTCGTTGCTGGAAACCTTCATTATTAATTACCTGAATAAAAAATATCAGTGTATCGACTAAATGGATATTCTATATTTATTTTACGAGGGAAACATTTGGTATTATAAAAAATGTATTTTCTTTTGGAAGAATTTCAACAACCGGTGTAGAAATTTCCCCGGTTGGCCCTAATACAACAAGGTTTCTGGTCGGATCCCGGCCGGGATACCCCTGACTGGGTTTCATGGACAGGAACCGGGCGGGAGCCGGTCAGCCTACATTTTTCTCGAATCACGTAGTCTGGGGCCGGTCGGTTACTGGCCGGGCCAACCCTGGTTATATCCCATGGTCGGGAGCCAGCTGGGCACTGGTCAGGTTAATGTTTTTGTAGAAATTACACATGTTTTAAGAGCCGTGATATTATCAAAGACGTAATTATGGATGCTAGATGAATTATTATTTGAAAATTATAATTTAAAGATTTATTAGATCAGTGAAACAAAAATGAGCTTTTTTAAATTCTTTTTAAAAAAACATTAAATTTTTTCGAATAATTTAACATTTTAAATTAAACTGTTGTCGATTCTGCTATGTGCAACAACAGAAATGATACAATTTCTATAAACTTCTCTATATTCAGACAATGTTTAGCCTGTACAATTTCAAATTTACCGCCATATATAGCGCCTGCTGTGTCTGTCGTCTGCATAGACACTCAGTAATTTTCAGTTTCGCCCAGAGCTGCCAGATCGAGCCTGAAATTTACCCCCACCATACCTACCGTTTGGGAGCCGCAAAACAGAAGGTGCATGATTACCACTGTGACTTCGTGTGTAAGCCGAAAATGCACGATTCGACTTCGGTTCCCTGATGTACGATGATTGTCGATCTGAAAGCTTCGGAAGACTTCGGTGGTCTTCTATTTATATCTCGACCCCCATTTGAAAGAAATGGAAGATATTGGCGAATTTAATGTTTCGCGTGATTCTTCATTTCATGCATGAGTCGATTTTAAGGTTATGTTTTTCAGGTGTATATAGTATGAATATTATTACTACTATATATATATTATTAATGTTAATATTATAATTATAAAATATAACATTAATTTTAATTAATAGTTGAATAATTTTTAATAGAAATAGATAAACTTTTAACTAAAACAATTAGTTTTCTGCAAAAAAATTTGAATTAAAATTTGGCAAAGCTCTTGAAAATTCCTTGCAAATTTTAAAAATACCTTAAAATATTTTAAATCCTTTAAAATCACATACTAAATAATTGAAATCAATTGAAAATTCCTTAGAATCTAGTAAAATGTCCTAAGATGTATCAAATCCTTTGAAACCTTATATTAAATTACTGTAATAAATTGAAAATTCCTTAAAACCTTTTAAAATACTCTCAAATATTTCGAAACCTTCAAAATCTTTTGAAAAATCTTGACATCTTTTAAAGATTTTTCAGGTAATTTGAAGTTTTTTTAAATAACCTTGATATAATTATTAAAATTCTTGGAAATTCCTTTAATTCTTAAAAGTGAATTAAAAATTCAGTGAAGTCTCTTTAAACATCCTCAAATATTAAAAATCCTTAAAAATCTGTTAAAGTCTCTTGAATTTTTTTAAAGCTCTTGAAAATTCCTTGAAATTTAGAAAATACCCTGAAATATTTCAAATCCTTTAAAATCTCATATTAAATTACTGTGATCAATTAAAAATTCTTTGGAACGTTTTTAAATACTCTCAAGTATTTTGAAACCTTCAAAACCTTTTTAAACGCCTTCACACCTTTTAAAGATTTCTAAAGTCCTTTGAAATTTTTAAAAATAACTCTGCTAAAATTGTTAAAATTCTTTGAAATTCCTTGAAATTATAAAAATAAATTGAAAATTCCTTGTCATCTTTTAAAACATTCGCAAATATTAAAAATCTTTGAAATTTCTCGACATTTTTTTAAGCTTTTGAAAATTCCTTGAAATTTTGAAAATTCCCTGAAATATTTCAAATCCTTCAAAATATCATATTAAATTACTGTAATCAATGAAAATTCCTTGGAATCTTTTTAAATGCTCTCAAGTATTTTGAAACCTTCAAAATCTTTTGAAATGCCTCGGACTTTTTTTAAGGATTTCTAAATTACTTTGGAAATTTAAAAAATAAGCCTTCTAAATACTTTTTAATTCTTTGAATTTCCTGTAAATAGTACAAATAAATTGAAAATTCTTAGACATCTTTTAAAACATCCTCAAATATTTAAAATCCTTACAAATCTTTCGAAATCTTTCGAAATTTTGTAAAGCTTCAGATTGAAATTAAAAAAAAGAAGAGTTTCGAAACGTTAAATATTAAAATTTTTGTAGATTAGAGTTTTGAAGATGGAATCAATAAAAATTCAAAGCTTTCGAAATTTTATTTTCAAAAATTTTCAACTATTCCATAAGAATAATTTTCAACT
>NC_046658.1:72129987-72134096 GCF_010883055.1 Belonocnema kinseyi
CTAGAAGATTCTCGAAATGTGGAGATACTAGATGCACCGAGGAAGTAGGCCTGGAATATTCGAAGGAGTAATAAACGCAGGTATATAAGGACAGACGCCCTCTGCCTTAGTTAGTTACTTCGTTCGTTCGTTAGTTAGTTCGCCTGAAACCTCGGTCAATTGTAAACCTCGTTGAATTGTATACTTGTTACTAAATAAATTCTTGTGCCTGTACTTTATACAGTGTTTCTTATTTGAAACAATTAATAACCCCCAACACAAACATATAGTTTCCCAGTGAAATCATACTTATTTTTTGTGATACGATAGTTGCTTATTTTTAATGTATCTATGTATTATCTTGAATAACCAAAAAACGTAATAAGAAGAGAAATAACTTTTTCCGAACGAGGTTTTGAATTACGTTATCATGCTTGCACGTAATAACGATTGGGCCACTTCCGGAGTCTTTGATGCTAGAAACGCAATTAAACGTCAGTTGACGCCAGGTCATCCGTTAAGAAATTTGTTAAATTTCACAAAATTGTAGCCAATTCTGGAGCAAGCGGATTATTTATAAAGGTAAGTGAGTTATTTTGTTAATAAGTAAGAATTATTAATATTCTTCAAAGTTAATGTTGAATCAATTTTCTAAACCGGTTTCATAGGTTAGGATGTCACGTGAAAATTATTTTATTTATTTTATATTTTAATTTCATGAAATTTATTTTATCTCTTGTAAAAAAAACCTATGTAAACTAAATTACGCTTAAGGTAAATTTGTTATGCAATTTAACTTTAATTTCTTACAATGAAATTTCTTACAGAAACCTAGAGGATCATAACCTATATTTTAGTACTTACATTGAAGCAATGTTTGTAGTTAATATATTTATTATTATGAATGCAGTTCTTAAATTGAAAATCCAACATCTTTTTACAGATGGAAATAAGTGCTGACAAAAATTCTTATCTCTGCCAGTTGGTAAAATATGTTCGCTGTGGTAAAAAGGCTCCAGTAATATGCGATCGAGGACCCCAGTCAAAAACCGGTCGGATTCCGACCGGGTTACCCTATTTGTATCCGGGATCTGATCGGGTAATCCGGCCGGGAGCCGACTGGATACACCCGGCCCGGATCCAACCAGCGCAGCGTGACGAAACCAACCAGGATCCGACCGGGCAGCCTGACCAGATTCCGGATACAAGCAGGGCAACCCTGCCGGAATCCGACCCGAACCCGGGCATCATTTCTACACGGGAACTACCATTTTATATTACCTTTATTGCTTTTAGAAGCCAACCACAATTGTCTATTAAAAGCA
Organism: Belonocnema kinseyi; assembly: GCF_010883055.1. Taxonomy (NCBI): domain Eukaryota; kingdom Metazoa; phylum Arthropoda; class Insecta; order Hymenoptera; family Cynipidae; genus Belonocnema; species Belonocnema kinseyi. The sequence continues at coordinate 72,131,292 of NC_046658.1, forward strand.
ATTTTTTGCTAATTTATGTAAAAACATAATGAATATATTGGCAGCTTAAATTGAACATAACGATACTAAAATGCAGTGCAATGAAGGCTTTACGTTATAGCTTAAAATATTAGTCGGAGTACGGCATACGTCTACAAGAAAAATGGTTTCGAAGACGATTTAAACTCATATTATCCATGACTATTATGATGACTATTATGATTATCAACAGACAAATAAAATAATAACTGATCTAAAATAACTGCGCAGCTATTATTCCTTAACTGTAACATGTCTGAGCAGTTATGTATAATATAGAGAAAAATGTGTTCAAGTAAAAATTTTATATACCTCAACAATTTTTTTTTCATTTTTTTCAAACCTGACTTACGTTCATACAAAATGCGATATCGAGTTGAAAATTTGGGAAATTAAATAAGAAAAACTAAGAAACGTTTGTCTCGTCTTAAATTTTTACAATTATAACAAAGTTTTTTTTTGTAATCAATTTTTTTTGGTGCTTTTTCATAATTATAAAAATTTAGGACCAGACAAACGTTTTACGTTGAAAATAACAGAATGAAACTATCTAATTCAAAAACAGAGGACACGCAAAGTATAATACCATACGAAATAGTTCTCTAGCTTTTACAATATTTTTATAGACTCCCTTTCACTCTTGATTATATGTCAATGATAATAATTAGCATGATGATATTATCTTGACTCATTAGAGTTGAATTTAGAGATCAGATTACCACGAATTATCTGTTTTTTACAAGAGTACTTGCTGATACCCGTAGATCATAGGACGAAACGTCGAGGGTGGCCGTTTCGGTTTTCATCGATTGTATAAGTCCAATAATGAATAGAGTATGAAATCCAGCAGGGATAGTTCTCTATTGCGTGAATGTCGTTCACGCATGTTTCTCGGTTCAATTTGAACATTGGTTAGCTCTTCTGTCGGCAAGTTTGTTGGTACCAACAGGATCGGTTGTTGCTGCGTCATGTCTCCTGTGGCGCGTGTTGTCATTTTTGAATCGCGTACCTTACGATCAGGGACGATCACGCGGAATCACGCACACTAATAGATAGACACTCACGCGAGGACCGCGTATTCTCATGCAGGTACGTTTTACATTATCAAAAAGGCGGCACGCCATATACAAATTGATCCTCCTTCGAAGAAACGCCGAGAGTGCATCAAAGGTGCCGAAGACCAAAATCGACAGTACATACGATCCCCAAATCACTATTCCGGGAGCGGGGGTGTTAGTTGATGTCTAAGGTGTCGAAATAATCGACGAATCAAATGTTTTTGTTAGCCAGGTGATAGTTTCTGAATAAATAACTTTGACACATTATTTTTCAAACTTGAGTACGGCCCATGTCTAAAACAGTCAAATAACTTGACGTTTATCGTAGATCGGAAGTGTTTTGCATTTCATATTTTAGAACAATGCTAAGATGAAAAAATTGTAGATGCCATCATTTATTAGAAAAAAATAAACAGCATTGTCAATCTGAGTAAAAAATTGTTATGATATATGATTTGCAGTTGAACATTTCAGTACTGACAAAGGTCCTTACTATTACTTTATTCTCTCCTGACACTATAATCAATAGTATGGCGCAGTATAGAGTGCCAGTAGTAAATTGCTACACAGAAAAAAATTAAGAATAAAATTTGTTGCAGGAAATTTTTTATAGCGACAAAGTTTTGTTAGCCAACTTCGCGTCTTTCAAAAAACATGTGTTTGTCATGGAAAAACAAAAGAAAGTTTAACTGATATTTGTGTAAAGTTTATCCTTTAAGTTAATTTTTGTTCCAGAGAATCTTTCGTCGGAAATCGATGTAAAGTTTATCTTCTGTTTTTTCTGTGCATCTGCGGGATTATGCATCAGGAATTACTCTCCAACTATGAACAAATTTTTCCCACAAGTCCATATTAAAATCCAATGAACACATAACTATTCAAGGTGCGTTAAGAATCTAATTTTAATGCCTTTACGGTCCATTACATCGTTAGCCACCATGAAGCAAAGTTTTTTGAGATCTTCGCAACATGCTAGCAGTAATTGCGATTCTTGTCAGCAACTGCCTGATAGTCTGTCAACAAGTATCATCGCCATCTTCTTTCAGAGGTCGTCGACTGACAGAGGCACTGGAAATAATTTATATCTAACGATGCCCCTCTGCTCCTTGGAAAGAGCTGGACTCTGGAGACTGTATAAAAGTCGATTGACCAAGTCCCGCCCAGCTACAAGCTGACCAATAGAAAGTCCATACGTTCAGAGTCCTTCGGTTTTTACTCTTTAACGGTCGTTACATCGAGTAGTTTTCATGACTCAACGCCATCTTAGGCGAGCAGACATTATCAACTGAGTTTATTGATTGTACTTGGACTACGTTGATTCCGTGCTTCGACATCCAATTCCAATTCCAACTCTGTACCAACTCCTAATTGTATTAAATTCAATTTGTTCTTTTGATATGATGATTCTTTTCGAGCGATAGATCCCTCAGTATGTATATATAAATATATAAATATATATATATATATATATATATATCGGCGCTCTTGGACGTGCCGAGCTTTCACTTGCTAATAGCCTAAAAAGCATCCCTACGTGTCAACAATATGCTAGAACACTTGTGGTAAAAATGCAGAAGGCGGTTGTCCTTGGGTCGCTCCGTGTTCTTAGGGTCCACGAGGCTTTTGCAGGATCGTCGTATTGATTCCTTTACAGACTGTAAACACCTATCTCACGGTTGTGAGACGTGGTTATGGCTGCAATTTTACCGCGATTTCGCTGGAAGCGGGT
>NC_046658.1:72134196-72142505 GCF_010883055.1 Belonocnema kinseyi
TTAAGGGTGCACATTAAAAAATAATATTTAAAATTGTTAAGCCTTTGCATTTTTTACCTGAAATTTATAAGTTAACTTAAATAAGGTAAAACTTTATCAAGATCCAAGTTAAGTTTATCTGAATTTAAGAAAAAAATGTTTCATTCAATCATAAAATTTACACCTTGACGTCTGAAATTCAGAGAAATATTTTTCTCGGTTTAAATTCGTCTGTGAAGATAAGGGCAGAACTGAGTTTATATAGGGTGGTGGAACCAGAGGTCGGCCACTTTTGATGGTGACCGACCGCTCGTTCCACTACCCTATTCTGCTTTAAATTAAGTCCGACGAAAATTATTTTTAGAGCTGGCTTAATTTTAGTTTGGGTTAACACATTGAAGTACCAAGGTGTCCCAGGTACTTAAGCTAAAAAAATGGCTTAAATTTACGCATTTTTTCAACTAAGATCGAAATTGAAGTTTGTTTTTGACTATATTTAATTCAAGATAAGACCTCTTCGATTGTAGGACATTTTTTAGTCTTAACAGTTCAAATTTATGTTGCTGTAAATTTGTCATGTTTTGCATTCATCTTAGTTCACATTTAATTTATTATGCAATTTAGCGCGGAAAAACTCAGTTGCGATGTGCCGAGATTCCGTGTTTCTAAACTTCGAATTTTTCCAAGAATGGTACAGAGTAGACTATAGACTATACTATAGAGCGGGGATGGACCGGCTGGCGGGTCAAGAGTTTTAAATAACATTGTTGTTTTATCACTTTAATTTGTCTTTTTTTTAATAATCTGCTTTATTGGAAAAATAGTTATATTAACTTAAATCTTGAAATTTTACATTGTAAAAGAATAATTATGCAGAAAAAACTTGAGATAACTAGAAAATGAATAACGTTTTGCAACATTAATTGAAATAATTACAACCTAAAAGTATGATTTACTGATGGATACACATTACTCTACAAAGAAATTATGAAAATGAAACCTAATCCAAGTTCAAAGTATATTAAATTTGAAAAATATGTAAGGAGTACTGTGGGGTATGAGTCCAGATACCTGCGCGTTTCGTCTATATCTATTACCGGTGCAGAAATTGCGACTCGGTTTCGGTAGAGTGCTAGTTAGTTTGCTCTAACTTTATTAGGGCGCTGAACGGGAAATCTTGGAAGGACTCGACAAGAACACCACGATTTATAGAAAAGGCACTAGCCTAGACTCCCTAACCAGATTCGAGCGAGGGTGCCTTTCTATTGCCCGACTAAACAGTAAGGTCCTTTCTAGATCCTTGCTCTATTTCCCTATTAATTCCAATTTTTATTATAGGTTATGTGGTTACGTGTTATGGTTTACGATATTTCGTAATAATTACAATTAAAGTTCTTCTGCGATTACGAAAATATTAAATTGGAATTTAATTGTTTACACTATATGAACGAACAAAAAGAAACGCTCAATTAGTATGAAAAATATATTTTATTAATTATCTTTGAATCGTATTGCAAAACACTAATTGCAATTATACACATTCTTATTGAATGGAGCCGAACTTTTATATACTTCCACACTTATATTTTCTTCTGCATATCTCACTTTTCGAACATTTATTATCTTTAGGATAAATTACCTTCACGAGCGTCATCCTGAACAGTCATAACCTCACTTTTGCCTTCTGCATTGTAACTTTCGTCCACTATTGTCGATTGCTAAGTGCCTTTTTTTATTCGGTAACTTTTGCTCCTAATTTGGTTTAACACCCTTTTTCTTTCCATGATTCCGTAATTAATGATAAAATAGCCAATAATAAAATATTTATAGTCATCAACATCACAAACCTTCAAACTTTTGGAACATAACGCTATCAAACATTGACTACATTGGCATGTATACGGTACTGCATGTCTACCCATCAGGGTTGGAATTTATTGTATAAAGAAAGACTCATATGATTATAGTTTATTAAAAATTTCATTCTGATAGATATTGACAAATTTAGGACAATACCTTTCGTATATGAGTAATGCCTGCCTAAATTCTAAGTTAGGACCTTTCTAAACTTCCCTATAATTGTCTAGAAAGCAAACAGAGATAACCCTACCAACCCCTGACAAGAGCCCGCATAAAATCTTCTAGTCAAGTTACCCTTTATAACAACCGACCAGTTCCCTGTTTAAATTAGGGAATATTAGAGCATTTTCTACACGGCTAGATTAGTTTGTCATACCTTTATTTTTATACCTTTAATTTCACTATTTTTAATAAAACCACATTTTACTTATTTCTTCACAAATGTAAAAAATTGTGAAATTTCCAATCCATAAAACACCAAAGAATCAAATCATATAATTTGTACATCCTATAATATATTTCTATTTCATGAACAAACCAAAGTCGGTCTTTCCCCCATATGCAGAACAAGTCCAACGAAATACATGTTGTTAAACATAACTAAATTATCAAATCACCGTTTTTTTAATATAAATAATGCATAAGGGATTATGACATACAATAAGGTGGAACATAAAAATTCAAATAAATGGATGAATTGCACGTCTTTTATGAACTTTTTATAAACGAATATAATGTTAACTGATTGTACACTTTGTACACTTTGTAAGAATTTTTCTGCACATTGCTCCCTTCTTCTACTTTATAATATGAGCGTAAAAACGAAACGAAATAAACGATTCGATCGATGCATACAGTACAAAGAAACACGAAGAAGCTAATTTGTCTACATCGAACCTATTGTAATCGAAAATTCGAATCGTAATTTTATCCACTAGAAAAATCTTCCCTAGCTGAAATCCTACATTTAGGAAATCAGGATTAATATTTGAATGAAAATGCGGAGACCACCGAGTGCGCCTTTCTTGTCATTAAAGTCACTGGTTGGACCTGATCGTGAGAAAATTTCGCGACGAAGCCTGTAATTTGCACTTCCGTTCTCATAAGGTCTTAGTGAACAATAAAGCGCGCTTTTCATGTAGGGTCTGCCCCCAGCGAACATCGTTGGTACCACTGCTTCACTGTGTCCCGTGGCATCGGCTGTAACCTGATGCGGCTATTGTCGCAGGTGCCTATTTGTTCCGATCTCGGTAGGAACCGGAACAATCGAAAGACCTTTAAACGTCGCAGAATAGATTCAGCTCTCTCGGACGAATGACTGACTACGGGCCCCTTTTGTGCCCGATAAAAGTCAACGATTTCGCCTGATGCCCAGACTTTCAACGACTGTTTTCGTTCTTCAACGTACTTCGCACGTGCACCAGCACATAATACCATTTCACGATTAAGAAATCAGAGGGCTCAGTCCTAAAAGAACGTTTTATTCTCGATTCCCTCCACGGGGCTTCATTCGCTTCATCTCTAATGAGGTGACTTGCCTCGCTAAATACCAACGGAAATTTAACTTTTTTATTTTTCCCCCTTCCTTGTGACGATTCATGCATATGAGAATATGAGACCTACATTTTTACAAAATATAAAATTAAAACAGAAATATAAAATGGATATCTAAAGTTAAAAATTATTAACAGTTTTAAATTAGAGCACAAAGAATGAACATTTTTTAATTTTTGAAAGGCTACCTTTCCTTTTTTTTCCTTTTATTGACACAATTATTTCTTTTTATAAAATCTGTATTTTTATCGGGAAGGCTAATGATCGATCAGATGAAATACTTATCACATTACGTGAAAATAGATACCTGCTCTATTGATCTAAGACACGCCTCAAATTTAGAACTTTTCGTTTTTCTAACATTTTGAAATTAAATTTTATCTATGAAAAAAGATTCGTCCTCTTCGCTCCGCTGGGAATCGAACCTTATAGGTCTTCCGACTGCTTGTCTGGTGCTCTATCCACTAATGACTAAGGTACTAGAGAGATCAAAAGAAGAATCTTTCTTCAAAAACATTTCCAAATGGCAAGGTCTTTTTCAAAGAATCATAAATATAAGAAATATGAAATTCGTATTTTCATCCAATGGTAAATGATCGATCAGATGAGATACTTACCACATTACAGGAAAATTCTACTTTCGGTCCCTCCAGTAGCTTAGTGGGTAGAGTACCCAACCGGCAATCGGAAGACCTAGGTTCGATTCCTAGCGGAACGAGGGGTGGGGGGTCTTTTTCACAGATCAAATTTAATTTTTATATTTTAGAAAAACGAAAACTTCTACATTTGAAGGGCGTCTTTGATCAATAGTGTAGATATATATTTTCATGCGATGTGATAAGTATATCAACTGATCGATCACTTTCGATCCCCATGAAAATAAAGATTTCGTATATTTTTATCTATGACTCTTTAGATAAATGCTTGACATTTGGTATATTTGTAAACAAACTCTTCTTTAGATCTCTCGAGTAGCGCAGTAGCTTAGTGGGTAGAGCGCCCTATAAAAAAAATAACCATTTCTGGGACCCATTCTTTGTTTTTAAGTACTCGTGGGTGTGTGTTAGGGGTGTCAAACCCACATATATGATACATGCAATTCTTCATTGGATAATTCTCTACAGGCCCCCATACTTTCCTGTCACATTTTTTTAAACCCTAAAAAATTATTCCAAAAACTCAAAAAAAGTGATTTTTCCCCATGCATTTTACATGGGAAATTTTAAGTCAAAACCGACACCCGCTTGAAATGAAAAAATAAAAAATTAGGGAATTTCTTTTATCGGATTTGGAATAAAATTGAGGGGATCGTTGCCCTCTTAAAAATAAAAGCCTTTTTCAGCCACCCTAGTGTGTACGTATTACACACAACACACTATCGCATTCTATTTTTGCGGTAACAACCTTATAGGATGGTATTAGAGGGTTGTAAATTATTATTTTGAATATAGTTGTATATTTGAATACATTTTATGAACAAATAGCTGTAGTTAAAAATAAAAGGTTAATTTTCAAATCTAATATAGGTGAAATAGAATTGTTTGAGAAGAAATAAATGAACCACACTTCATTAAAATCTGATCATTCCCGTGTAGGAATCCAATCAGGAATCCGGCCGAGTCCCAGCCGGTTAGCCCCGCTTTAAGTCGGGCGCTGGTCGGGGAATCCGGCCGGCATCCGGCTAAAAACATCACGGTAAACTGGTCGGATCCCGGCTTCAATACCGGCCGGGATCCGGTCGGCTAATCCGGCCAAAATGCGGTTAAGAAATGTTTCTTCAGGCGAGAAATTGGTAACTTGTTTTGTCTTTTAAAGCTCATCGTAAAGATTACGGTGAACTTTCAAAGTCAAATCAAGTGAACCAATTCTGGCAAGAAAATTGGAGTAGAATTTTATTCCCTGATGATAGAATCTCATAGAAATTTGGAAGCCACGTGGTGCTTTAAGGTTAGGAAGGAAGAAAGTAAAAACTGTATACACAAGACTATATTTTAATTTAAAATAGTAGTTATTCGCGCACTAAGTGGGGGATTGAAACTAATTACTGAAATATGGTTGATTTTAACTTCGAGTCTCGATTTTATTTGCGAACTTCGAAGAGACGACGCGACGTGAGTGCAAGGAGCATTCTCGTTCTAGGGGCGAAAACAGAGCTGCCAGATCGAACCTGAAATTTACCCCCACCATACCTACCGTTTGGGAGCCGCAAAACAGAAGGTGCATGATTACCACTGTGACTTCATGTGTAAGCCGAAAATGCACGATTCGACTTCGGTTCCCTGCTGTACGATGATTGTCGATCTGAAAGCTTCGAAAGACTTCGGTGGTCTTCTATTTATATCTCGATCCCCATTTGAAAGAAATGGAAGAAATTGGCGAATTTAATGTTTCGCGTGATTCTTCATTTCATGCATGAGTCGATTTTGAGGTTATGTTTTTCAGGTGTATATAGTATGAATATTATTACTACTATATATATTATTAATGTTAATATTATCATTATAAAATATAACATTAATTTTAATTAATAGTTGACTAACTTTTAATAGAAATAGTTAAACTTTTAGCTAACACAATAAGTTTTCTGAAAAAAAAATTTGAATAAGAAGATGAATTTTCTTGTAGTTAAAAGAAATTTATTTTTAATCCAAAACAAACAAAAAAAATTCTGCAAAATAGTTTGAAAGTGCTTTAAATTATTAAAATTAATTGAAGATTCCTCGAAATGATTTAAAAAATCCTAAAATATTTAAAATCCTTTAAAATCTCTTGAAATTTTTTGCAAAGCTCTTGAAAATTCTTTGCAAATTTTAAAAATACCTTAAAATATTTTAAATCCTTTAAAATCACATACTAAATTATTGAAATCAATTGAAAATTCCATAGAATCTAGTAAAATGTCCTAAGATGTATCAAATCCTTTAAAATCTCATATTAAATTACTGTAATAAATTGAAAATTCTTTAAAACCTTTTAAAATACTCTCAAATATTTCGAAACCTTCAAAATCTTTTGAAAAATCTTGACATCTTTTAAAGATTTTTAAAGTAATTTGGAGTTTTTTAAACAACCTTGATATAATTATTAAAATTCCTTGAAATTCCTTTAATTTTTAAAAATGAATTAAAAATGTAGTGAAATCTTTTTAAACATCCTCAAATATTCAAAATCCTTAAAAATCTGTTGAAATCTCTTGAATTTTTTTAAAGCTCTTGAAACTTCCTTGAAATTTAGAAAATATCCTGAAATATTTCAAATCTTTTAAAATATCATATTAAATTACTGTGATCAATTAAAAATTCTTTGGAACGATCTTAAATACTCTCAAGTATTTTGAAACCTTCAAAATCTTTTGAAATGCCTCGGACTTTTTTTTAGGATTTCTAAATTACTTTGGAATTTTAAAAAATAAGCCTTCTAAACATTTTTAATTCTTTGAAATTCCTGTAAATAGTACAAATAAATTGAAAATTCTTAGACATCTTTTAAAACATCCTCAAATATTTAAAATTCTTACAAATCTTTTGAAATCTTTTGAATTTTTGTAAAGCTTCAGATTGAAATTAAAAAACAGAAGAGTGTAAAAACGTTAAATATTAAAATGTTTGTAGATTAGAGTTTTGAAGATGGAAGCATTAAAAATTCAAAGCTTTCGAAATTTTATTTTCAAAAGTTTTCTACTATTCCATAAGAATAATTTTCAACTCGATGGGATACAAGACTTCACATTTAAAATTGTAAACTTGGAAGTTTATTTATAAAAACTTAATAATAATAAATTAATTAAATGCGTTCACAATTTAAATTAATGTTTTTCAATTGGACAATCTCTGAATAAAATTATTTCAGACTGAAATGTAGAAAATTTTTAAACATTAAAAATTTAACTGTTTGTAGATTAGTTAAACTATTAAACTAAAGTTTTAATAGAAATTACTTTAATAGAAATTAAAACAATTGTAGCAGGGTTTTTAAAAAAACTCCAAAGTACCTTAATAATATTTAAAACATGTCAAGGGTTCTCAAAAGATTTCATAGGATTTTCAATATTTTAGGGTCTTTTACAACATTACAAGGCATTTACAAATAATTTTAATAATTCAATGCAATTTCAAATAATTTTAGATATTTTTTTCAACTTTTCTGGTATTTCAAATCCTTTAAAATCTCATACTAAATTATTAAAATCATTTAAAAATTACTTTAAATCTATTAAAATATCCTAAAATATATCAAATCCTCTAAAATCTCATGTTAAATTTCTGTAATCAATTGCAAATTCCTTGGCATCTTTTAAAACTTCCTCAAATATTTAAAATCTTTACAAATCTTAAAATTATTTTAAACTTAAGATTGAAATTTATAAAACTTTATGCTTCAGAAACTTTGGGTTTTACAAAATTCTGATTATAAAATGTCAGAAATTTGAAGTTTCTGAATTTTTCTACTTAGTTCAGTCAGAAGGGAATTGATAGAACCTCCTTCATATTATTATTAATCTAAACAATCTCAAGGGAATTATTGAATTATTAAAATTATTTGTAAATTCCTTGTAATCTTTTAAAAAACCCAAAAATATTGAAAATCCTTTGAAATCTTTTGAGAACCCTCGACATCTTTTAAATATTATTAAGGTACTTTGGAGTTTTTTAAACAACCCTGCTAAAAATTTTTTAATTCGTTCAAATTCCTTTAAATTATAAAAATGAATTGAAATATTTTTAAACATTCTAAAATATTTAAAATCCTTTAAAATCTTTTGAAATCTGTTGAAAATCCTTTGAAAATTAAAAAATACCCTAAACAAAAATATATATAATTTTATAATTATATACAAAAATCGTTTTAGAAATAGTTAAATTTTAACTCGAGTAATTTCTATTAAAACTTTAATTTAATAGTTTAACTAATCTACA
>NC_046658.1:72142605-72156243 GCF_010883055.1 Belonocnema kinseyi
ATTTCGAGAATCTTCTAGCCTGATCTTCCTTACCTAGTACAGACGCAGTCTCGAACCTTCTATTATAGATGTAGAGTTTTTAGAGTTAATTTTCCACAACAGTTTGAAAATAAAAAAGAAGTTGGTCTACGATTTCGCAGTCACGGCAAGTCTGGGAATCGCAGAACCAAAAGTGGGAAACCATACAATTAAGATTAGTTTAATTTTTCTTTCATAATTGATAAAAAAAACACCTAAAGCACAAAAAATTAGTCTTTTACCTGTCAGATATTCACAAACGACCCACTTACGGCAGTCGTTTGTGGATATTTCTTTAGATGTTTTTATGGTTATGATGCTTCTATTATGCACCATTTTTGGCCCGACTGGGTCCCGGTGGGAACTCGGTCTGATCCCGGCCGGGCGATTAACAAAATAGTATCCCGGTTTGACCCGGTCAGATTCTGGCCAGAAACCTTCTTCTGGTCGGGTCAAACAGGGCTATTTCTACACGGGTTAAGTGAGCGTATGGGTAAATGGATAATTGAGTGACTGTTTTGATGTAGGGCAGGTTAATAGGCAAAGATACGGTATGCCGTTTTGATAACACTGTTACAAATAATATTAACCTAATATATCAATAGGGCACTGTCTAAAACAAATGGTGTTTTTTTCGATTTTATTCAAACTGCTGTAAATTTTAGTACTATAGGACTCTATTATAGGTGCAAACCCATAAACCACCATATTGTGTGGTTATCGAAATACGGGGGAGGAGAGAGGGTGGTAATGGTACAATTAGGAGTGTAGACCATTTTACAATTAAAAGTTATTACGTCAAAACCAAACCAAAAAAGTTTGTAACTAAGGACTTCGAAAGAAAATTTGGCAAACTTTAAGAAGCTGATATAACCATTTTTCTCAAATATATTTCCTTCCTATAGTTTTCTGAAGTTTCAAATTTAAATACCGAATATCTTAAAACACTTATTCTCAGATTTTGATTAAATCCATATTGTCAGAGAGCTTAAAATTACTCGTTGATAACTTTAAATTGGATTTTATTTTGACATATTCGAAATTTCAATTTTCAATTTTAAAAAATAACTATATACAGAAAGAACATTTGAAGTTGGGTTCGGATAAGGCCCCTATCAGAATATCTAGTCGAGAAAAAACTGGTTGGGCCCCTATCGGAATATCTAGTCTAGAAAAACTGATGAGTGCCCTGCCAGGTTCTAGTGAAGAATTCCATGCTTCTTATAGGTATGGCAAATCTATCTGTGTCTAATGGAGCCCCGACCAGAGAACTCCTAAAATCTTATATTGCCTAAAATATAATTTTGAGTCTTTTGAAGGTTTCAGTATGCAAAAATAATGTTTTTATGAGTATTTAAACTCGTTATTCTAGAAAACTTGATTTGGGGCACTAATGAATATTTTCTTTGGAGTACGGAAGATATTTTTCAGTTAACGTTAAAGAACTTATGTCAAGTACAACTGGCCAGTGCTGTTTTTTAAAGAAATGAATTCTGATTCCCATCTTTATGAAAGATTCTAAATGTTTAGGAAAAATTACATTTTAGGTTTAGGTTTAAATGCTCATAAAAAATTAAATGTTCTGTCACTGTAAAAAGTTGTAAAGTAGTCTACAATGGGAAAAAACGAAATATTATACGAATAAAAATTTCAGTCGATTACATTTATTTATTTAAAAATGATTGTATAGGTATTCATGTTAAAAGTTTGTATATTTTACATTTAAATAATGTGTTATAATAATAAATATTTAATTAAAAAAAGAGATTTTACAATTTGGTGTTTTAGCTTTTCTAAGCTGTAGGTTATGACGATGGCTTTTTCATCGAGTTTCAGCTTGTCGGCTTAGCGCAGTGGTTAGACTACCGACTCTTAGGCGATAGATTTAGGCCGATATAGATATGTAGATTCGATACCCCGTAGCGTTAGAAATTTTATTTGTAATATAATGTTTAAGAATTGATACATATGTATTCACTATAAACAGGAGAAAATACTCGCAGTTAATTAATAATTATTTTTTAAATACTTTTTTTGTCATATCGTTAGACTATAGCAATAGTGGGTGTTAAAATTACCCAAAATGTTTGAATGAAATTTCAATTTTTGTAAATATAAATCATATTCGGATCGTGTACAATCATATGATGATGAAAGGATAAAAGTACTGACTGCCAGTACCCTGTAGGAGTCCCGCAGGTACTTTTCTCTTTAATTGAATTGTGAGCGGGCTGACCCCACTAGAACCCTACTAGAAAATCTAGGATGGTCTCCGTGGCCTGAGCGTTACGTTCTAGAAGGGGCCCTGGATAGTTTCCCTCACTATAGTCCGGCTAGAGCTAGGAAAAACTAGGCAGGGCCCTACTCGAGCCATTTCGAAATTTCTGCACGGGGCGTATGAAATCATCCTTAAGAGCATGTATATTAAATTTTAAAAAGATAGAAGTAAAGTTAACGCATATCATTCCTATGGAATGTACGCGGTAAAACGCTAATGGACAAAGTCACTAATGAGAGGATTCTCAAAGAATCCTACAGTCTACACTTTAGACTATAGATTAAACACTATTTGACAAAAGTTAAAGAAATTTGTTAAGATGGCTGTGCATGTTGAGAAAGTACTCAGAGACAGACCGAAGAGCTTCACTTTGTGAAGCCCTTCGCTTTGGGCGATTGCTAGAGCATTTTATTAGCGAAACTTCCCACCAGTTAAAAAAATGCTTAGCAGTAATTTGCAATTCTAAATTGTAAAACATTATAGCTTCTTGCAGTTAAACATATATTAAATTTTTTTAATTTTGTCAAAGTTATCTTTGGAGACATATTGTTGATTTTCTTTGACAGTGTGTGTCACAGACTTCAGATTTTCCGCCATTGCCAGTAGGTGTGACACACAAGTAAAAAACTCACTTAAATCTAAATTTTAGACAAATTTTTTATTATCTCATTTTCAATGTTATTTTTCACGAATAAAACATAAAGTACGCGTCCTATCAAGAAGTAATTCTTAACAAAATTGCAGATCTTTTTGGGGATACAAATTTTTCTTAATTCACCTCTTTTCGTATCCTACATAGTTTGACCATAAAATGGGATTTTTCATTTTTCATTATTTTTTGTGCAATCAAAATTTGAATGATTGATTTTCCAAGAAAATTCAAAAAATTGTTATAACAGTCTTGTAGGGCTTTTGAAAAGCAATGTTTTTCTTTTCCTGACTGTTTTCATATCGTGCATTGTTTGGCTTAAAATTTTGAATTTCGGTTGATTAACAAAATTTTGAAAATGCTATAACTCTGAGAATTTTCTTTTTATCAAGAAAAGTAATGAGGATAAATTGTTGGTCCATTTTAATACCATAAATATCCGTGCACATCATTTTCAGATTCAGGAAATAGTGGTCTCAAAAATTTTTTAAATGCGCTTACTTTTTGAATTTTCATCCAAAATTGCTGATTGACGAACTCGTCCTTTCTTTTAGGAACTTAAAAAAGGTTGCCAAAGATGAATTTGATCTGTTATTTTTTTCAAGAGTTATCGTGTTTAGGGACGAACGGCCGGATAGGCAGACAGACAGACAGACGCCATCATAAAAACTTGATTTTCGGATTCAGGGAGTCTTGAAACGTGGAGGTCCGTTGAAAAATTGTGGTGTCAAATTGCGGACAATTCTAATACTTTCTCGATCATAAATGATGAGAATGTAAAAAAATTTAAATAAAACAGATATTCAACGGAAATATAATGCCTTCCTCCATTCATAAAAAATGCAATAAAAGGTGTTTTTATATAGCAAGAATTCAAATCAAAAGACCAGTTGGCACAATGAAGATTTGGAGTTTTCTAAAAGCATCATCTCAATTTCTTCTAATATAATTGATTAAAGCAATAACACCTTTTTCCCACAAATAATAAGAGATATAATCATTATGTTGTTGTACAAAAATTAATAAGTCTTCTTTTCATTTAAACTTTTTTCTTTATCGCACTAGCAGATGATGCTGTTGTTACGGCAAACTCAGGGGATGATTTGCAGAGAATATTGAGCAGGAGTGTCTACCAGAATGCAAATTATGCGTTTTAAGATTAACATAAGTAAACCCAAAATTATTGAGTTGGAATTAAGGGATGAAAAACATCAAAGCAGCATTGACTTAGAGGAAAAGAGGATTGAAACAGTTGATGATTTTATGTATTTTCGAAGTTTATTTTCTGCCGATGGAAAGATAGATGAGAGATATCTCAAGGCGTAAGTCAATAATCCAAGTTAGAAAGATGATCGGCATTACTAGAAGTAAAAATATGACGAATAAAACTAGAATTGCAATATATTATTCTCAATGAAAGTGGTCTAGCTCTAGAATACACACTGATTGGCAAGAGAAACAAATGTGTTGAGATGGTATTGTCACGTTGAGAGAATGAATGAAGGACGTTTAACGATGCAAGTGTATTTAGGTGAAGTGCATGGTAACATTCTCAGAGGAAGACCGGCAAAAAAAATGTTAGGAAGATTTGTGCAAGGATAGGAATGGGTGGAGTAAAATTGTTTATTAGAAATTTGTGATGAAGAGTGTCGACGGGGTAACAAACGCCTCAAAGAAAGGTTTTGGAAAATCTTGGGCCCTTGTCCTGGAGAGCTTTGCTTAGTGGATGTGGTTGGGGTAAAGAGCATGGATCTTCCTATACCTACAAGATGGCTTTGTGAAGCTCTCCATCTGGGGTAACTGCTAGAGAGATTGATCAGCAACCCGTGCCGGAGCAGTATTGCGAGATTAGGATATTCTTTGAATAAACAACATGCAAGTTTTAAATTGTTCTGAAATCTATCCCTGTTGAACAAGACCATGTTTTATTTTGAATCAAAACTTAAATTTATTTTCTGTGATCATCTTTTATTTTGTATCATCCGCACGTTTTATTACAGAATTTAATTATGGGGTTTCTAAAATTGCTGGTAAAGTTTTGTACAAAATATTTATTGACAATAGAAATGTTGTCAAATCCTTTTTCTTTTTTGACAGCGAATACATAAGTATATGAGGCTTATTAGGGTTCTATCGTTAAATAGGCCAACTGATATGGAATAAATATTCTCAGCATGATGAAACGGTAACGCTTCTTGGCGAGGTTGTTGAAAAAAGTGCTGAAAGCTCAAAAGCGTGGAAACTTTTTCGATTCACTACCGGACTCGCGTCAAGTGTCCTCAACTCTGAGTGTCACTCGACTTTCGAGCACGACCAGATGGTTTCTAGTGCTTTGTCACTCTTGCACGCGTTTAAAAGCACGCCGCAACGTCTTTCAGGGCTTCGTTAAAAGTGCGACTCTTTATTTGATCACACACGAGCGGCAATTTTCCCGCCTTATATACACACGTGCTATTTACGTTATTCTAACTCCACTATTATTTGATTTTTTATTTCTCATTTACATCGAAAACATTTTTCTAAATTCAATTTTTTATTTCATTTATAGATTTTAGATTAGAGTACCTAGTTGAAAATTACTATTGGAATTTTACTGCGCCAAACACTGACCAAAAACTGGCGCGGTACATCTTGTTGCACTAATCAGTGCTGGGCCTACTACAATATTAAAGTCGAGCTAGGGCTGTAGTGCCCACACTACAGGCTTGTTACTAAGCTAGTAAGTATTCTACGGCCTACGCCATTTGTGCCAATAGTTTGTAGTGTATCAGTGCAGAACATTCAAGTTATATGTTTAGGGCATTTTCCAGTACTGGGGTACTACTATAATTTACACCTGGAATTGAGCTAATAATATCTTTTAATTATTAAGGGCTAATCACGGAGAAACAAAATTCCTTTACAAAGTTTTATGTTACTTTAACATTAAAAATAATTGATATATCAGATGGTAATAAAAAAGCGTTTATTGAGGGATGACCGGATGAGATCGAATGACGTTTGTTCTGTTCGTAATTTAAAGTCAGTATACAATATATATATTCGGTGATCCATTTAGCCGAGAGCGAGAACTCGGCAAAGGCAGATCGTGGTATACAATGACGAAAAGAGTGAAACTCATCTGCCCTAACAATGCGCGCCTCGATATAACTCTTCTTGGGCGTTGCGCTTATATCGCACGTAGAAGACCGGCTAATGAAGTCCAAAGTCGTACCGCTATGAAAAAAAATCTTTAATTTCATTTCTAAGGGACCGAGACGTCTTCAATCGCGCAGAGAAGCGAGCACTTACCTCATTTGATATTCGTTATACGTAAGCAATATCCGATTTAATAAGAGTCAGAGTAATATTCAATCGGTATGTTGTAAGTACAATCTGTTCATTGATTCAAATATAATGTATTTGTATACGCAGTTCTGAGTCATGCATTGACTGGAGTGATTTTATTACATTACAAAAGAATATATTATAAAATTCATGAACAAAAGTAATTATTTTTGACCCACCCTTTTTTGATATTAGAGGCATTACCAAAACTATTTTTTAACTGCAACATTTTTACGTCATTTATACTTTACATGATATACGGTGTAACCGACATAAAAATTGTGCATTCCAGCTGGATCAGATTTCAATGGTTTGGATTGCTGTTTTGCAGTTGATTGGAAGACTCCTGTGACGTTCAAAAATCAAAGACAATGAGAAGAACTGGACCGCACAGCTTATATCGATTTGAGTGCAACAGAACGCGTGCGGTATTCGTCAAAATGATCCTTTTTTTTATATGTAAAGGGTGTTTTACTATTCTTATATGACTTATTAATTTAACCCTTGTGTTGCCACCCGGGTACCCGGGTACCCCGTTAGAAAAAGCATAATTTTCATACAGTATATCATAAAAATAAAGTTTGTTATAATAGTATATGAAGTAAATATGGATAATTTTATAAATAATAACAGAATATACACATTTTTAATTTAATTTTCTTGAATTCTTGGACGTAATACCGAGCCTTCTCGGAAATTAGAAATTTGCGATGTAGCTGCGCACGTTTTATATTTGTTTCAGTACTATCAAGGTCACTGCACATTATTAAACTATTATATTCAAGTAGGAATACATTCCTAGAATATGAATAATTAAATATTTATTGAATACATATAGTTACTTCAAGTTACAATGGACTTTTAACAACAATTTCGTTGGCGGGGTACCCAGGTACCCGGGTGGCAGACGCTGTGGGTTTTTTTGGGTGGCAACACAAGGATTAATACTAAAATTATAGAAATATGCAAGTGTCTTTGTTCATAATTTATTTTATTGTGAAATAATTTTCCGTGTAATGGTTTTGGCATCAGGGCCCTAAAGAAACAAATTTGATTAGTTAATAATTGCATCAAACGTTTCACTACCCAAATTTATTCTCTTGAGTCAGTATAGTTCCGCAATAATTATTATGGATATTTTTTATATTTAATATGTAATCTTAAAGTATTGTAAGGTGAGCTCCTAATTACGTACCAAAATTTAATAATAACTGTAAAGCAATTGGATTTAATACTTAATAAATGGCAAACGTGTGCACAGTGCACTGTTAAAATAAAAGTATATTAAATACTAACTAAATATTCATATCAGAGTGAAATAATATATTTTCCCAAAGGTAAAAACAATATTTTTTTTTAAAACATCCTTTATGTTGACTTTTGTGGACTGTATATGAACGCTTTAGGCACGAGCAAAGTGAACCAGTAGCGTACAGACCCCCTACGATTTGCGAAGCATTGTCGCGTGTACTCCGGGGTTCCTGGCATCTGAATGCTCTCGCGCCCTGGGAGGCATCATCGCGCGCTCTGTAATTTCTGCGACCGATGATTTTTTTAGCCAGGTCGAGACAGCTCGTTGCTCGCAAACAACTGTCGCTGGGCCACCTGGTTTCAGGCATATCGCGACGCAGAAAGTCTTAACGATTTTTTGCTAGTCAAATACAGTAACTTGTTATTAACAGATTTAAAGAATGCGAGGGAATTTTTAATATAAATATATAAAATTAAAAAAGTAGATTTCTTAAGTTTGCATCTCAAAACATTGCTTCAAATTACTTTTTGGTATACTTTTTTACAAGGACTTTACTCACTATAAAAGAAATGAATGAAGATTACTACATTTCTCATGATAAAAAACGACATTAAAATATATGAGATAAACGTAAGAATTTAACCCAAAAAAGTGTAAAAATTATAACGTTAACGTAGTAACTTCAATTTCACTCGTTCACATTTTGTTGTAAACTTACAGCGCTTCACGTAGGTAAATCAAACTCGTAGACGAGTACACTAATGGTTGAAATTTAACATATAAATCACTGCGTATTTTTATTTCTGCTGATTTATACGTAGTAATATTAAACTTTTACGGTAAAGATGATACACGAACTGTGAAATTCTACTCTTATTCACTACAAGTTTACAATAAACTTATACAATTAACACATGAACCATAGTAAAACGTTTACAAGCTACTTGTAATTTTTAATGCTATTTTATATTGCTGTTACACCTTCCGGGCAAGTCAATGCGGTATCCATCAACATTGAAAAAAATATATTTTCAATTATTATTGCTCAAAGCCAAATAAATTGAGTTTTCGTTTAAAAACTTAATTTTTTATGTTTGACTGTCATAGAATAGTTTGGAGTCGATTCAAGTCGATTTGGAAGTCATGGGTTTCATTTAGCGATCATTACACATTTATTGCAGTGGTGTTTCCGTCCTCCGATCGCCCCCCACAGCGGCAGGAATAAAAGTAAGGGAGCCAAGACCCCCCATCTAGTCTTTATTTGTGACCAATGGGATACAGGCTTCAGGCAATGGGCATAGGACATGACTATGTAGGGCATGGTGTTCTCCGTATGTCGTCCGGTGAACCCCCCACGTGCAGTACGGTACCCCCCGTATCGCGAGCAAACCCTGAAAACCGCGTGCTTGCGCCAATCTACCCCCAAATAAACGAACGAATTGAGCGATTTAAAAAAATCGCACGTGGAATACTCGACAAATATGAATATTTTGTTTGGAAAGTACTCTAGCACACGCTTCATCAGAAGGTTAAATCCCTTTCTAGCACGAGTTCAAAGGGTTAAAAATGCAAAGATTACTTCTACCATGAGCAGCACGGTGAGCCTCAAGCATTTTCAACCAGAAGGTTCTTGCACTCCACTTTTCTTTACATAATGATTTGTTGTTGTAATTATTAAGTTATTTTATATTTAAAATGGAAAAAGGTAATCTTGCCCATTTAAAAATAGTATACTATACGTATACCTTAATTTCGATACGAGTATAGCTAGGTTTTTTCGGTACACACACAGTCATTATAAAGTTATAAACTATTGTTGGGGAAGTATCATTATAAATTAAAACTTAAGTAAAAAAAATGATAAAAAATTGCATAAATTTAAATTGACACCTGTTTGATGTACTTGTATAGTCAATATTTTTAATTTGCCTTGTAATTACTTATAAATCATCAGAAAGATATAACCTGCAAAGAAACATTGTCTTTAACAAATTTTCTAAATTAGTAGAAAAATACTCTGACCTAAATTCTAGTCAAAAGTGATCGAAGTTTTCAGAGACGACCAATACAATTTTTAATTGTTTTTAATTAAGCGAATCAGTAAAATAGGACTGAATTTCTCTCAAATTATTCTGAATGATAAGACGAAAAAAAGTAAAATATATCAGTTATCCAAGTTTAGATAGTTCTAATTAAAATATTGTTAAGACGTTTATCAATTTTTTTTAGTGTAAGTAAACATTTGTATAAACAATTAGTAGTTTTCTACTAATTCATAATTAAATTCTTCTGATTTAATTAGTAGAAACTGAACTACTACTAATTTTGAGTTAGTAGGATTTGAGTATAAATCAGTAGAAAACTACTTGTTGTTTGTTAAAAAAAAGATTATACTCAACTGAGGCAATTAATGAATTTAAAACATCAAAAATATTGTGTATAGAAAAAAGAAAAAAAGTACGCGTATTCATTTATTTTACCACGTATTTTTCACATGTTCAAATAACTTCATTTCAGAATTTAGAAGTAGCTCACGGGTTGAGAAAGATAAAATTGACGTTTAGAGCATGTACATTTTTTTAAAGAAAAATTATGGGATAATTTTGTTCATAAAGAAGATGAAAATGATGAAATACCTAAATTTATGGGTTTTAGAAAACCTGACCTTTAATGTATTTGTATATTCAAAAGGCCCACCCCCTAAAATTATAACTGATGAATTCTACGAGGTGAGATTAATAAATTCCTAAATTTAAGATTTTTATAAAATATAATTCGTATAAAATTATTATATTCTAAAGTACCATCCCTCATTAAAATTTAACCTTTTCAACAAAATCTTATCTACAATTTATCCTTTTTTTATGAAATTATATGGCTGCCCTCCTTTGAAGCTTGAGAAAAGGAAAAATTGTTTTACAGCATGGGAAATTACCTTGTAATGAAATAAATTAAAACTAAAGAGTTTTTTTTAAGAGTTACAATTTTATATGGTAAGCTAATTTAAATAATTAATTTAAGATACCTTTAGAACAAGATTTATAAATATACGTAACTTAGAACTCCATATTTACATATTGACTAATGTTTACATCTACCATAATAACAATACGTTTCATCTATGAATAAGAATATGCTTAGAAAAATTAAAAGTGTATATCTGTGAGTAATTAAATTCAAAATTGCGATATGAAAAAGAGTACAAATAAACGTTATACAATACTACAATATTTGATTAAAGTAATTTTTTTTTTAAACAGCCGACTGTAAACACGATTCAAGTAAAAAAGCCCGGAGGAATTAAATATGTTTTAATTCAACATTTTCAAACGTTCAATCAATTAAAAAAAAAGTTTTGAAAAATTCAAGAAGTTTCAAAACTAGTTCTGTTAATAATTCCACTGATTTGATTTACAAATCGGCCTTTATCTTCTCTTCAATTGTAATAGGTAAACTGCTAAATCAATTATACATTTTAAACCTCTGACAAAACTACTCCTATTTCATTAGCGCCATATTCGCACAAATATACCTAATTCAGCTATATAATATCTTTGTTTCAACGATTTATTTATGTGATTTATTAATAATAATCCTTAAATTAAATTTTGCTTCAAATCCCTGCTTTAAACACTTCACCAATATCGCTGGTTCGTTTCTAACAATATTTGTAGCTATAACAAGGATAAATATAACTACTTTAAAAGACAATTCTCTCTTTAAAGCTTGAGGGAAGGCCAAAAATGTTATAAAAAAATTACAGGCGGGCTGTTTAAATTTGAATCAATGAGATTGCACTGATTTTAATCAGTGACCCATTTCTAGATATTTTCATCAGTGAGATTGTATTGTAAATCAGTGAAAATTCTTACCGATTCCATTGCAATGACCGATTTTTCACTGATTAAAATTAAATAGTGGGATAACTGTTTGTCAAAAGGGTATAATTTTAGGGGGTGGTACTTTAGAATATAAAGTACCCTCCGAAATATTTCGTTACTTTCATTTTTTTTCCATGGCTAGCAACTCTAGACGGAAGAAGAAAAACCTTTTTTTATATTTTAAATAATAATAATTTTTTTAATAAAAATATTTATAACTCACTTTTAAGTATATGAATTTTTGTCCCATTTTTATGTTGACTTTTTATTAGGAAGTTATTAAGCTACGCCTAAAATATAAATTAGTTTTTATGAAAACCCTTACCTGCCTATTTATAGTTCTGAAATTTTTTATTATTTCTGAATAAAACTTGTATCAAACCAAAAAGTCTTTTAGCATTGGTATTTAAAATTAGTAAAATAACCTCTAAATTTCTGCAGTTACTTGTTTCCTCGACCATCATATATTGATCTTAACTTTTTTGAACAGATTCGATTTTTTCAACTAATCAGATATCAGAAGAAAGCACAAGGGGAGAATGATTTTTAATGTGGTAGGGGAACTCACCTATAGGTGAATCTCAGTCTCAGCCTTTTGCGATATGTAGGAGGGTACTGTAAAAATATTTCACAGGATATATTTTCGAATAATCGTAAATTTATGTACTTAAAAAATGTAACCTCGTAGAATTGTAACTTATGAAAACAATTATCCCATTTTTCTTTAAAAAAAATTTTTTACGTGTTTTAAACGTCAATTCTATCTTTCTTAAGCCATGAGCTAGTTCTAAAAATAAGTTGATTAAAAATAAAAATACGTGGTAACTTTTTTTCAAAGGGATATGATTTCAGGGAGTTAACGTTTAGAATTTGTTAAGCCCAGATGTATTTTGATTCAATAGGTATCGTAATTTTGTATTCTTTGCAATCCTTAGCACTGAGAATTATTCTGTTTTAATAATAAATTATTACGCATTTTTTGCTTTTTTATGTTAAACATATTCTTAAGGTTTTAAAAATGTCTTGAGGCATAAATTAGAATTTTTTATTTTAAAAAGCAAAAAACGCATCTTCAGTTATTTGCCAGAATTAAACATTTAAAGGGTTGACTCAAATTAAAAACAAATATTTATAAGAGTTTTCATTGACAACCTAATCATAGGAACAAAAAAGTACTACACATTGTACAGTATATATTATTACGAAATAAATAATAGTGCTAAGACTGTCAACAAAAATATCTCATAAATATATAAATCTTATAAATAAGGAATTCCAACATAACGAAAGGTGCGATTAAAGCCCTCCCAGAGTGGAATAAAATCCTTTCTAATCAGGTTTTTTTTAAGTCCTCGTTTCGAAGTTATTCAGAAATAACCTAAATTCAAAGCTTCTGGGGGGAATCGCTACAAAACTGAAATAAATTATTAATCAATTTGAAGAATACTTGTTTAATTGATAAATTACGTTACAAAAATATAATTACAGTATACATTTGATTCTCTTAGTCATATAGTCAATAATAACTAAAAAATTAAATATGGTTTATTTTTATACATTACAGATAATTCTTATTTCTTTTCTTATTACTATTTTTAACATTCTCATTCTAATGAGATTAGATTTTTTTAGATTATTCTAATGATTAGACAAAAGTTGCTCTTCAAAAAAAGAGTGAAAACTCATTCAAATTTGTCATCACCCATGCAGAAATTGCCAAATGTTTGCCTTATTTCCGATTTGGGCCAGATCGGGCACACAATTTTGTGGTTGTTAAATTTGGCCCCGTCTAGAGCCCGGCTTAACAGCCAAGCTTGACAGTAGATGGCGCTCCATTAATTTCGGGGACTAAAGTGGGTTGACTCCAAATCGCCCAAGTTTCAACGTAAAGTTTCAAGCGTCAAAAATATTTCCATTATTATTTGGAAAAGCAACAAAATAAGTGGAAAAAATGCCAAAAGTGAGCACAAGACGAATGCGTAGGTATAGTATACTTCAAAATGTTCCTGAATTACGTGTTGAAGACTATAATAAGTAAATTTATTAAGAATGTTAAGATGAAATCTAACCTCGAAATGAGGTTATTTATTTATAAGAAAAGCAGCAAAAGTAATATTTCATTTGTTGAATTTGAAAACGAATTAGATCAACAATGGCGTTATAAACATATTTATTTTCACGTATTTTTAGGTGATTTGATACAATCGGAATGTAAATACAACCTTCTTATTTA
>NC_046658.1:72156343-72184881 GCF_010883055.1 Belonocnema kinseyi
TTTGACTTTTTCCGTTTGCTCGAAAAAAAGTGTCTGACATACTCCAATTTTTTTCATACCGCGATCTGTTAGATAACCTGATATTTATATTCTCAAATTTCAGTTAAGGAGGTGATTTATTCGATTTTAATATTATTTTATTTAAGAATCCCTTTTAATTAAGAATAAGAAAAATAAATTAATATGGGCTCGATCGGGGCCAGGTATGGTTATCTCTGGGCGCAGCGCTCGGGCCCCGATCGGGCATCGCGTTTCATTTCGAGTCTGGCCCCAGCTAGATAGCCTGATTTAGGCCAAATTCTCCCAGATCTGGTCCCGATCAGATCCAAATTGGAATTTCTGCACGGGCAATAATGTATTGATAGGACAAATATATTTTCTTTTAATCGTAAAAAATAAGATTAGAAATAAAAAAATGAAACTTTTGGAAAAACAAGACAAAAGGTGAAAAAAATGTAAATCAAAAAGTTATTATACAAAAAAATATCTACAAATTTGTTATCCTCTCTAGTTATAAAAATATATTGAAAATAGAAAAATTAACATTTCGGAGAAAGGACAATTATATTTTATTTAGCAAAAATTTTCGCCTTAATTATATCTAGAAATGTTCTCAGATCCACTTCACGCTACGGTGCGCATTTTTACAAATCGTAAAAAATTACATTGAAAATAAACAAATTAAGTTTATGAAAAACGACACAAGTTGCAATAAAATTTTTAATAACAAAATTGTTTTTTTTTTGATCGGATGCGCACTTTTTTTTAGTATAAAAACAAGAAAATAAAAATACGTCTGTTTCAATGCCGTTTCATAAATATTATGAATTGTGATAATATAAATTTAATGAAATAATACATTTTTCAGGGTAGTTGAAAATAAAATTTACTGCAAATAAGAAACAAAAATTAAAGTAATCATGATAATTAAAATGTGTATTTTATTTCGCAATATCTGAACTAGCGTTCGCAGGCCGAGGTATAGAAATAAATTTTATATACATTGATATATAATAGTGTTAAACATAATGCAGCAAATTTCACATTTGGGAAAAAATCAAGGGCGAAACACGAGATGCGTGATGAGAATGTCTTCATTAAAGCCGAAGGAGCATTTAAAAGCTTTTATTTAACAAAAGAGAATTCACAATCACCAAATTACTGTTGTCGATGCTTTGACATTTAGTTTTGAAAAGTCTTTGCACAAATGTAGGGGGGGGGGGGGATACAAAGACCGAGCGCTTAGCGCACCTTAAGTACAGTATTAAGCGCACAGCGCACGAACCATCAGTCGCACAAATTAGGCGTGCTCAAACTTGGGAACGAAGCGAGATACGCACGATGAGAATGTGCCCGCACACCGGGCAGATTTTTTTCGCATATAATTATGCACTTTAAACATCATGCGGCCGTAATAAGGATTGCGAAGGAGCGTAAAAGAACTTTTTGAATTAAAAAGGTAGAAGCTGTATAGCTGGTGACAGTCGTATGTCTGCATATTTCGAGTGAGAGATTAAAAAGAAGTGGTGTTGTTTAACCGCACGCGGTGAAACCACAAAGCTCTTGTAATCCCAAACAAATTTGCGGATTACATTCCCAGCATGAATTATTTAATCTCAGCACGGTTTAGTTAGTGACCCATGGGGTTTACATGGAGACTTCGCACACGCCTGCTCAACATGATCCACTTTCCACGTAGTGTAGCTTAAGTGTCTACGTATTAAACTCTCATTCTAATGAGAAGGCATTAGTTTTTATGTCAAATTTGACTTCTTCGGCTTTCATCAAATCTCCTCGTTTTGAGTTAAGACCCCCTGATTCAGAAAACATGATTCATATGAAGGTGTCTATCTGACTGTACAGTCTGTAGTCTATAGGCACGACAACATCCATCGAAAATGTTCTTTAAAAATACAAAAATTCCATTATCCACCAAACGATACAAGATATGAAACAAATGTTAAGAAGCAAATTTGATCATATCAAAAAGATGAACCAATTTTTTTCAACCATTTTTTGGTAAAATACATATTGTTCGTTTTAATTGTGAAAAATGCTCTTTAAAAAGTTCAATTTTTCATAAAAGCTAGTCAAGATACGAAAAAAATGTTCAGAAGGAAAATTGTTTATATTAAAAATATAATTAAGTTTTGTAAGACCATTTTTCGATGACTCACATATTTTTCGTTTTGATACTCAAAAATGCTAAGAAAAATATAAAATTCCATTTCGCGATCAAAATGTGCAAGATACGAAAAAAGATGATGACGCGTTGTTTTCGTTTTAATCGTGAAAAATAATATTCGAAATAGGCAAATCAAATTTTTAGAAAAAAGATACAAGGTACAATACAATTTTTAATAGCAAAATTGTTTTAAATTAAATCTCAAAATTTCCTTTTAACCTTTTTTTCTCACGAGTAACGTGATAAGAATGTGTAAGTACATTATTGTAAGTACATTATTGAGAGCGAAGCGTGTGATGAGAATGTGCCCACACAGCGGGCAGGAATTGGTAATTTACCTACGTATTTGACACGTAAAAACTAAATGGATAAGTACTCAATTCCTAACGTATTTCAGAAAGATTGAAGAAATATTGTTTAAAGATATTTTGTAATTTTACAAGTGTTGTCAGCTTAGGATGAAAAGTTTTTAGAGTTAAAAATATACGTATATTCCTAGCTTTTTTACTTAAAATAACTATATCGAAAAAAAATTTATAGTGAAATCGAAAATTTGAGTTTTTCAAGAAAACGAAGTGAGATTAAAAATTACATAGGGGGTGATTGATAAGAATTTTCCTCAATTATAATTTTTCTTCATTAACTTTTTTGACTTTGTTCATATCTCATTTTGTTTTCGAAATAACTGGATATTTACATTATTAACATTAAAAATTTTCTTGTTATATAATATATTATAATAACATAATTTCACCAAAAGAGTTAAAATGAGAGATGTATGTTTCTAAAGAATAGTGTAATCGTCTCATTAGAGACAGTTATATAGCAAAGGAAATAAGAAGAAAAAAAGAAAAGAGACAATCGAATGAACTCACTCTCTTTTCATGATTTTTTATCCGTCTTTTCTTATACTAGGGGAGCGGCGGGTAATGTGGCGCGGTGGTTAATGTGGCGCACCCTCATTTAAATAAATTGATTGATTTATAGCGAGAGGTATTTACTGTACTGTATTTTTTATTTATACTGTTTTGTACAGTGAAAAAATTTCCCCAATAAAGCTAATCACTCAATTCTTATTATGAAAAGTTATTTTTGGCTGTTATGTGTGTATTTTTAAAGTGACCAAAAAGTAGTGAAAAAGTACAGTAGCATTTTTCCGGATAAAAAAAACATAATATATAACGTTCAAGTTGCAAACAATTTATAAGTGATTATTTAAATCAATAATTTACCCAAAATTAATTTCATTGAACTCAGTAAACAACTTTTACTTCTCTTTCCAAAATTGCACTAAGAGCGCGCCACATTAGCCAACCAGGAAGGTTAACTTGGCGCAGGCACACTTTTTGTGAAACTTGATAATTAACTACTTTAATAGACGTAAATTCAATAATAATCATACACATAGGGTAAATAATATATTGATTTACGTGCTCTATATTATTTTACTACAGTTTTAAACATATTTAACTTTTGACGAAGCTTTTTATAACATGTGCGCTACATTACCCGCCGCTCCCCTATTAGAGTCCAACGTGTTTCGAAGCCTTTTGGGCTTCCTCAACAGGGCATATTTTCAAGCGGAACCTACTAGGAAATGTTTATACCAAGTTCTGTATATTAATGATAAATGTATATATGAATTTGAAATTACCTATTAAGATACTAATAATTTTTTTTCATATATGTATTGATGTTTAATATTTCTGAAATCTTTTATACATATTTTATTTGTTTAAACAATAATCCTAAGAAATTCCGAGTTTTAACCCTATCTTATACAAATGTAATACTACTAGCAATTTATTTATTACATTTTGAAAGATCTATTTTTTAATTTAATTGTGTTATTTCCCAAAAATAAAGTAAATAGGAAACTTCAATTTCAATATCTATGAACGAAAAGATCTCCTTTTGGTCTCTTTACATCCAGTGAGAAAAGGAGAAATATCCAAACCCGAAACATCGTCGAGAGAAAAATCCAGACCGAACTGTCACAACACTCAACTTGATTATCAGTGAATAAATAAGTTCCCAGTGGGTGCAAATGTTTAAGAAATCATTAGAACAGCTCAAAAATGTTTTAAGTCAGTCCATATAACGTTCCCTAAACCTCCAATGTTCCAGAGACGTTTTAAAGGCATATTTCGAACATAAAGCCTTTTTAGAACATTATTTGGTCTGAATTAGGACAGTTTTTAAAAGTTCAAATAACGTATTGTAACTTGTATTTTTTCTTAAATTGCAAGCCCGCTGGATTGTCTTTAGAGATTTACAAATGACTGAGTATACGAGATTTTGTTTATAATTGATTGAAAATTAATCTTAAACTAAATGATTTATAATAATAAAAGCTTATAAAAGTCAGCGTCTAATATTTCATGTTTGGAGGAAAAATGTAAATTTCATACGAAGCTCAAAACACGTCAAATTTAGATTTCTTCCAATAAAATAATTCTAACCAATTTGGCAAAAATTAACAGTTTCAAAAGTTCTTCAACTTTATAATTATCATTTTTCAATTGTATATCTTTTAATACCTTTATATATTTTTACATTTAAATCTTTATATTAAAAAAAATTGTTACGTTAGATTCGACCGTAGATTTAAACTTGGTATAAAAACATAGACAATATATAATTTATAGCTAGTTATAAGTTATTTAAAAAAATTAATACATATATAGCATTTCAATCAAATTTAATAATATTGATAAAAATATGAATATTTTGATTTTTTTTAATCATGCGTGGAATAAATACAGTTTTTTATTACATATAAAATAGTATTATTAGTCATAATACTACCCATTTTCAAATATCATTATATATATCTTGTTGCTTAATTCAACAAATTCCATTTGAAATTCTCTTAAATATGTATTAGAAAATATTAAAAAATGTAATATATTATATAGTTTTAAAATATCACTCTTAAGGGGAATAAAAATCACGATTTATTGTTTTAAAAGAGGTGGTTTTCAGTATAATATGAAAAAACGCTTTTTTTATATTTGGGGGTGCGGGAAGCATATTTACTATTTTCTTAATTTAAAAAAAGTCACCTTTCGTTTTTATTAAATGAAACCTGGGGGGAGGGGGGGGGGGGGCTTCGAACCAAAGAAACTTTTTGTGAGTCACCGTGCAAGGCATCAATTTCTTTATAATAAATTATTGTTTATTTCAGCAGGTTGTCATATTACAGACATAAATGCGTATGAATAAACTAATTTATTTCATTAGTATTATTATACCATTGGGCCGATGCCTTTCGTGGTAAGTATGTAAACTGGTTCAGTTCTAGCCTCGTTACACTACCAGAAATTCAAAAATTTATGTGATAAGGTTAAGGAAACGTTGCATAGGAGAAGGGATAGATATTTATGAAATAAAAAAGCAAAATTTTTTCAAGATTTTAGTTGCGAGTATTAAATTATTTGCCCCGTCTTTATTCGAGATGAAAAACTGTCCATGTTATATCTATTATAACGAGTTTGTGTATGGTTGTCACCTTGCGCATTATTTCCGCGCCGAGACACCATTATTTCAGGACCCACATATATTCCGACTGCCCATTAAATTTTCGCCCCATATGAGAGGCGGCGATAAAATTCCATACGAATGTAAGATAATTTACGATGCAAGGACTCGCGAATCAAGATGTAAGCGTGGGCGACTCAACAGACGGTACTGGGCGCGGGGCGAAGAAATTTCTTACAGAAAAGTGAAGTCTGAGAAATTCACTTTGGATGTTTGCATTAATAAAAATCGTATCAACCACACGGAGAAAACTATATCGCAAGAATTGCAATATATAACGTATTTCCGGCGCTATATATCGTAATTGTCACATTATAATATCGTAAAATCGTGATTTCGTACATTGCAAGATTTTACATTGTATTATTATTTTATTATATTAATTATACGAGGGTTCTAGTAGTAGCCAAGCAATGATAGTGCATTATAATATCCTAAAAAGCTCCAGATCCTGCTTGTACGTTATCATACTGCGCTTTATTTCAATACAGAGGTGTTGCGATATCATTGTGCAATATCTTTTTCTCCGCGCATAACAACTGAATATGAGCAGGATATATTTTAGTTAAAATGAATTCAGTAAATTAAATTATGTAAAAAAATTGGGTTATGAAAAAAAATTAATAATTTGTATTAGATGATGAGGCTGGAAATCTTGCGGGCGGCTGTACAGCAGTTCATAATTTCCACGTCCCACGCACTTATCTCAAGAAATAATCGCGCGTATCTGGGCGATGCATAAATTATTTCAGATGAAATATTGCATTGGCAAGAATGTCGGGATATCGAGTCGATGTCGTAAAGGAGATGCCAATAACTTGTGGCCATAGCTCGTATCGAATTGTGAGAGGAGAGCAATAAAAAAAAATGTAAAAAAAGGAGATCGAAGGGCGAGACGAACTAAAACCGGCTGGGTCAACACGTGAAAACAACGGTATTCGGTTTAACTTCCGAAATTTCAAGCGCAGCGCTAGTTAAACTTTTATGATGAGTCCAGGGGTTCTATCCCAAGTATTCCAGGCTCGCATACCACGTGCCACTCCTTTTCTTCTTTTTTTCGAATCCTTAGGTCTCCTGTCTCCACATCTGGGCTCTTGGGAACGTTTAAACTCTCGAATTTGGCACGAATAATGAATTACCTTAAGTGGTGTAAATAAATTGTGAAGTCCATGTGTTTTCAACACAAGAAAGTTGTGTTCGAGCTCGAGCTTTCCGAAAAGCTCGAAAGTTTCCAGTATGTGAGTAAAGCCAAAGTTTACCAGAGTTATAGCATTTACAAAATTCCAAAAAACACACGAAAATCAATATTTTAAGCCAAATCACGCACGATATGAAAGAAAGTCAGGAGAAGAAAAATGTTTATTTTTTAATGTCCTACAAGATTATTGCAAAAAGAAAAAGTTGTTTCTTACGTAAAGGAGTACCGCACATTGGGAAGAAAACTGACTTGTTTGGTTCAGAATAACGTACATCCCACCAGTCTTTACCGATTTCGGCCAACAAATTTGAAAAAATAGCTAATAAGGTTTCTAAGAGAGTTAGCCTGCTTTTTGGATTAAGTTTTAAATTTTTTTATAAATAAACAAGTATGACGAAAAAATTGTAACAGGATAATGGTTTAAATCGCTTAAGTTACATAAAATAGCATTAGTGAAAGATATTCCAATATTAGACAATATACAAAAAAATTTGTTATCAACAAATTATTTGTTTAACAATTTTTTTCTACGATTTTCCATAAATATACGTTTTTTAAAGTTATGTTGCAAGAATTTGAAATTGATACAGTCTTATAGAAAAAAATTCTCTTTTGATCATAATTGTTTATATCATAAACAATTTTAATGTACAAATGCAGTAATCAGGCATTTTTCGACAGAAATATTCGTTTTTTGTTCGTCCGTTTTTTTCTATCCGGAAATTTATGATCATTATAGCAAAATTCACAATTTCTTGATTAATCTTATGATTTTTTAAATAAATTTAATTTAAAAGTGCATTAGTCGGGCGTTTGTTGACATAAAAATTCGGTTTTTTCAATGGCAGTCTTTTCAGTTGGAAACTTCATGACCGTTTCAGCAAAATTCATAATTTTTTATCAATTTATTGATTTTTTTAAAAAGAAATTTAATAAACAAATGCATTATTGGGGCATCTGTCGACGGAAGCATTCTTTTTTGGTTCGATATCAGACTTTTAATTGGGATATTAATGATAAATCCGGCAACATTCATGATGAGTTGACAAATTTTATGATTCTTAAAAACAAATTTAACAAACAAATGCATTATTCGGGCATCTGTAGACGGAAAAATTCGTTTTTTTTTATTTCAGTCTTTTTAATTGGGAAGTTCATGATGATTTCAGCGAAATTCATAATAGGTTGATAAATTATATATATTTTTTAAAACAAATTTAATAAACAAATGCATGATTCGAACATCTGTCGATGGAAAATTTTTTTTCGATATCCTAATTAAAACTGTTGACATAGAAAAAAGCGAATTTTTCTGTAGAAAAATGCCTGATTAATGCATTTTTTCATTAAATTTGTTTAAAGGAATAATAAAATTTATCAACTTATTATGAATGTTGTTGAAATTCCCATCAAATTCCCATCTGAAAGACTGGTATTGAAAAACCCGAATTTTTCTGCCGACTCAAAATTTCAAAGTAATTATGTCTGATGCAAATGGGGCAAATGGTCAAAAAATTTGGGATGTTTTTATTAAAACTTTTAAAAAAATTAGTTTTATCTAAAATTTATTATCAGAAACCCGAAATATCTCCTAGTTTTGAGTCTCGTGGAAATCCCATAATTTATTGAATTTTCCAAATATTTGCAATATGATCAAAAGTTTCAACTTTTCTTTTTTTGACGTTAAATTAATGATCAGAAACTACCTACTTCTGAGTCCCTTAGAAATGTGCTAATTTATTCAATTTTCAAAAAGTGTGGGCGATTCGAAAAACAAATTTGCAATTTTTAAATTTTGATCTCAAATTTGCAGACCGAAACTAGAAAAATTCATAATTTCGAGTTTCATAGAAATATCAGGTGAAAATATAAGAGAACACATATAAATATAAAAACAATTTAACCAAAATATGTTACATTTGGATGAAAAATGAAATTTTTTTATTTTTTATCTGATATTTGTGATCATACACCCACATTTTTGTATTTTTGCACGTCAGATTTGTTATCAGCAACTTTAGAACCTCCCCAATACTGAGTTTTATAGATATCCGCCAATTTTTTTAAAATGTCAAAAATTGGGGCCATATAAATAAAAAAAAGTTATTTAGACTTTGTGGTGATTAAAACCCCGAAAACCCTTCTGTTATAAATCTCATATAAATTAACCAATTTATTCAATTTTCTAAAAACTTGTTCCATTGGAATAAAAACTTACAATTATTAAATTCTGAGTTTAAGTGCGTGATCGGAATTTCGAAAAGACCCCTAGGGATCAGTTTGATGAAAATCAATCAACTTTTTAATTTTCCAACAAGTTGGGCCATTTGGATCAAAACTGTCAAATTTTTTTTTATATCAAATTTGTGATCGTAATCTCAAAAAAGCCAGACAGCAATAAGTCTTATTGAAAGCGGCCACTTTATTGAATTATAATTTTGGGCCGTTTGAATTCAAATTGTCGAACTTCTTATTTTGACTCTAAACTTGATACCCCCTCCTCAGTAATGAATCTCATCGAAATCGTTTAGTTTATAAGATTTAACCAAATTGGACCTTTTGATTCAGAATTTTTGTGATCAAAAATCGAAAAAATTAACTAATTAAATAACCATATACAAAATTTTTAATTAAAAAACTACTTTAAAAAGTGGCAGCTTAATCCCACTCTCCCCTACTATATTTTAACAGGGAAAAACGTGGAAAAAAATTAGTTTAAAATCTTTGATTTAAAAATTTCAAACTGGAAATTGATGTATATTTTTGATCAAGGAAATAAGAAACGTTCTTCAATCATGTGGAAAATGATGTCTAGACTCTAGACTAGACGTTCTGAATTTGAATAATATTTTTATGAATGAGTGGACATATCATAAATTCTGTCCTGAATAGAGGAAATATAGTTGGTGGGACCTCAAAAGATCCCCATGGACCATGGCACGGGGACAGGCCCTGTGACCCTGTGACTAATAGGCTTATTATTTTATATCGCCTCACATTTGTTACATCGCGAAGCATTTCATTGGTGTTTCCTTGCCTAATGCTATGTTTATTTAATGGCGCAGAGAACAGGATTACATAATTCATCGTATACCTCTTTTACGAACGTCACATGTCCTCCGTTTACAACTGTCGGGTCAAGTCGAGTGACGAATTGTCCAGGAGGAATTGAGCATCAAAATTAATTTTCGTTTCTCATTATGTGGTACAAGAAGAAGTAAATATAATGTTTTACATTATAGTTATGGACATCTTTTGAATGAACTGAAGAATATTGAAATATGAAAGAAGGACATGAATCAGTCATCTAAATTAATATCATACATGCTTCATCATGCTGAGGGCTGTTGAAGAGTACTTCAAACGATTTTATCCATTTTCTTTTCAATGTC
Source organism: Belonocnema kinseyi (assembly GCF_010883055.1). Taxonomy (NCBI): domain Eukaryota; kingdom Metazoa; phylum Arthropoda; class Insecta; order Hymenoptera; family Cynipidae; genus Belonocnema; species Belonocnema kinseyi. The sequence goes on from NC_046658.1 coordinate 72,166,659, forward strand.
TTACGCTGCACAACTCAAGAACAATTTCTTCTTAATTTGTTAATGTGTCTGCTTTTTATATTGGTAATGATTTAATTTACTGGAAATAAAAGTTGAACTTATATATACCGTACTTCGTAATTTTCGAAACGTGAAGTAGCCTCAATTTATTTGCTCGATTAGTATATTGTACAGATTTTCCTTTCGACATGAAATATCGATTTTCCCTTAGTTTTACGAAGCGTATCATGAAAGGTACCGAAAGAAATTGGCGATGCCTTTAGATTCTTTGGAACGAGCTACGTTCATGCAACAGATTGGAAGTGTTCCACAGTTTCCTTGTTTCGACAGTGACCTGAGTTTCTTATTACACATTTTGACATGTCGAATGAATACAGAGCATGTGCCCACTAACCAATTTTTTCCTGGTAGAATTTGACAGTATTGGTACAACACTTTCTCTTAGACTTAGAGCTTAGGCCTTAGACTTAGACTAACCATAAGCATAAGGCATAATCCATAAGGCGTATGGGTTATGCTTTTATTTTCAATCTGCGATTCATTTTGGAAAATTCCATATGGTGCACAGGAGGGATACAGCTCCTCGATGGGATCCTGACAAACACCCTTTTGAATAGCAGAGCAGGATTCAACATAGTGAATGCCAATTTTCAAAAGTGAAGGGCATGAAATGATAAAAAATTGGGCGGAAGGTAGAAATGATTGGGAAGTGAAACTTAAAGCAACGCGGTTCTAATACATGCAATCAAAAAATCAATTTTCAAAGGTTGTATATTTCATATTGGGAAGCACTATAATTTATTTGATTGATATCTTCATATATTAGAACTTATATATATATATATTACATAGTAATTTGTTGCATAAATGTAGAAGAAAATTTACTTCGAACCAATAAACCAGAAAATAAACTTTTTTCGGTCCACCCTAATTATTTCAGTAGAATTCTTCTAATCGGTTCCATCATACATTTTTCTTTGGATTTTTACAAATCATAATTTGTTTTTAGATAAAATAAACTACTGTAAAAATCCAAACTTTTTTTCAAAATGTTTACCAGCACTGATAGGATTTGTATTCAAAAAAGGTCCTGCACAATTTTTCTAGTAGAGGAGAGAGTCGTTACGTTGGAGACAGTAGTATCTCTGCAAGGAAAAATAAATTTAGAAATATAAAATCAATTTCGTACTTGAAATCTAATAGAGACCCCTGGAGGCCAAAAAGAGTTCTTTTGAAGAACACTTAAATAGAACAACATGAAGTTAGGCAGTTAGGGTTTTGAATAATTTGTCCGTCAAATAGTGAACACTAGAACATTATGGACTGTTCGTTTTTGATGTAATGTTTTGTAAGAAAATTAATTGCTTTTACCAATACGTTGTAGATATTTTTTTCTACTCTTAAAGAATAAATTACATATGTATAAATCAATACACACTATGTATCTTATACTCAAAAAAATTTGCTCCTAATTCTCTGCAAATAACTTTTTCAACTATGAATATGAAAATTTTCCATTCAATATTCCTTTTCAATTTTATAAATAAATGATAATAACAAATGCCCAGTGTGCATTTTTAAAAACAAAAAGAAATCATTTTCTATCCCAATTATTCTTAGTTAGTTTTACCAGTGATTCTTTATGATTTTTTACTTGATATTATTTGTTAATTTTAAAAATAACAAAACATCACTGGCAATATAATTTAGAAACAATTAAGAAAATAAGATTTTTCTCTGCATATAAATGTCCAAAGTATTTATTTGCTAAAATAATTTTTCATATCATTTGTTTATGAAATTAATCAGTATTATCATGAGTATCACCTTTTTCATCGAAGTAATTAATTTTATCGCCAAAATATTATTATACAAACTATTCGCATTTTTCACTATTAGAAATTATAACTTGTTTATGACAAATGACATTATTTATCAAACATTTGTTGCTTCATACACCTCTTCGCATAAAATCCAAGAGATACTGAATGTAGGGAAATTCTTTCTGCAACAAAATATATGAAAAAGAAAGAAATCGACATTTTTAAGATATTCGCACTAACATAAATTTTTAAACAACAATTTATAAATCGTTTGCACATATGAAATCTATATTTAATTCTAATCTTAAAAAATCTAAAAACTGGTTAAGAATTGCCTTCTGAAAACTATTTTGAACTTTGTTTTCTTTATTTTGCCACACTGAAAAGTTAACATCACCAAAAGTTACAGTGTCCAACAATTTTTCTTTTGAATGGACACAGAAATGGATACGAAATCAAAATATTTATGTTTGAAAAAATGAAAAATATGGTTTTGAGCAAAATAATAAATCAAAAACTTTGTTAGGATTTTTGTGAGCAATATTTTGAATTTTTTGTTTTTATATTGCATTATAAAGGTCTATACATTATACGCTACTCCCGCTAAAATCATCAAAATTCAATCAGCCGTTCGCGTGATATAAAGTTTTCAGACAAGTCTGTTTTCAAAATTAACAATCCTGTAACTCCCTGAATTTATAAAATTAAAAAAAAAAACATTTCAAACTTAAACTTTAGTCACTCAACACTAAAGTCTCAACAAGTTTCATCAAAATCGCTAGACCCCCTCCAAGTGTGACATTTACGAAATCGACTGACCCAGGTGTTTTTTCAAAATATAATTGAAATTTCTTATTAGTACACATCATGGCCCTAGAATTTTCTTTAATTGCATATTTGCTAGCAATAAAGCATATGGTAAGATCAGGAGAAAAGAAGACAAGAAAAGTAATAAAGGAAGATATAAAAAAAGGATATTCGGATAAAACTTGATAGAATTGGCGAGTAGAGAGAAGAGGAACATATGTCGTTCGCTGTACCCCGCGGCGATTCGGGTTCGATCCGTAGGATTCATATTATATTACTCGCGCCATCCAACACTCAGTTGGTGAGAGAGAGACAGTATTATTGAGAAGAAAAGCTCCGGGACGCGATGTGAAGCCAACGAAAAGATAGATGAACGGGGGGATTGTTACTTCTTAGTTTTTAATGCCTAATGATTTAACTTAGTGAACCATTCACGAACTTGGTTTTGAGTCGAGACATTATAAATTTCGCGCAGCAATTTCAAGACAGTTATTAGACTATAATTTATTTTCAAATTTGAATGCACACTTTTGGCAAACTGTAACATTATCAGGAATTGCGTTTGAGGGTGGTTTATGAAAAATGTAGAATAATGGAATAAGGCTCCCTAAAATCATTCAAAGGACTAATTTATTCTGTCGGTATCTATAAAACAGGTAACTTTTGTCAACAGCAGGTTTTTTCGCAAAAATTCAAGAAAGTTTTACCTTATGTAAATTAAAATTCTTTAGCCAAGGCGTAAATATCATACTCCGTTATTTAATATGGCTGACTAGCATCAAAGCTGAGAATATGGTTGTGAGTAGAAAGTCGATTCTACCCTAATGATGTTGAGATGATGGGTCAAAATCGACGGTTATCTTTATTCACAGAATGACGATAAAAGGCGTGGAATCGAGAGTAGTTCTTTTGTGCATTTTTTGACCGATTACAAAACTATTGTCAGATCCTAAGCATGAAATGAAATAACAGAATAATATACTTTGCACGGGGATAGTTTCGAAAGTCATTTGTAAACCATAGATATAAGTAACAGTCAAGCAAAAATAAAAGAATAATATTTTTTCACCAATGAGATTTGTGTAATGTTTACAGTATTATACTATCAGTAAATGCACTCACGCTTTCGCGCCTCTAGGTTTTAGTTCATAAAATTAAAAATATAAACAATTACAAATCAATTCTTAAACAAGTTTGTAAATTTTACGTTTTAAACATTTTTTAAACAATAACTAATGATTAATAATTTCTGATTGAAAGCGTTTAAAAATAAAAAAATTTATTGAACTATTTCGAACTTATATAATTTCTAAATAATATAGTTTGAAGTTGAAAGTGTTCGAAATTTATATGCTTTCAGAATAAAATTTCTAAAATAAAACAATTTCAATACGTTCAAAATGGAATATTTTAAGATTAAAATTTTGAAAATTGGATCATTTAAAATTTAATGAAATTGAAACTCTATTATTTCTAATTAAAAACGTTCAAAATTGAATAATCAAAAATGTTTAACTTTTGAATTCAAATAACCTTATATGCAAAGCAATTAAATATTACAATTTTAAATTGAAAGCGAAATCCAATCTTTCAATGTCGAAGCTTATGAAGTTGTACAATCAAAACATTTTTGTTGCATTACAAAAATGATTATGCCATACTTAAATTTATTAGAAAAAGTCTAAAATCAAAAAATAAATTTACCATAATTTTCACTGTTAAAATGGAAACATTTTTAATTATGAATGTTTAAAATAATTTTTTTTTCAATCTTGTCAATTATACTTCTCAAAATGAAACCATATTAATTTTAATCGCAAAATTACTAATACTTAAGGTATCAATTTCAGGTAGTTTAATTTCTATATATTTTAATTTTTAAAAACACAGTTTTTAACTTTTTAGTTTCAAACTGTTTAATTTCTAATACTTCTTTTAGAATTGTATAATTATTAAAAACAAAATCAATCCTTTCTTTGACCGATAATATTCATGAATTTTAAATCATACATTTTTCTGTATGTCTTATGGTCCACATAAATTAAAATAAAATTGAGCCAAAAAACTTTTTTTCGAACAGTGCACAGTGCATACCTTCTTCAAAAGGTTTCAGCCTGAGTTTTAGTACTTTGAATTTATCAAACATAAGATTAATATCGAAGAGCAAAAACAAAACTATAAAAGAACATAAAAAAAGATGTCACTTGCAAATTTTTTCGGTCAAAAATTTAAGTCAATTGTAAAAAAAATGTTTAAAAAATAAATAAATAAAAAGATGAAAATGACAATTTGAAGATGCGTGAAGACAGTGCACGGTGAAAAATATTTTGATGCCTTGTTTTTACTCTTTGATATTAATCTTATGTTTGATTAATTGAAATTACTAAAACCCAGGTTAAAATATCTTGAATAGGCTACGTATTTTACCGAAACGTCAAGGATTGTGAAAGGAGTTTTTAGTCAAATGAATTCTGAGTTCGAAAAAATGTGTTTTGGCTCAATTTCATTTTATCTATGTGACCGTAAGATATAAAGGAAAATCAATGATTTCAAATTCACTTTCTTTAGAGTGATTATTGATACTGGAGACATTCCAATCAAATACTTTTCAATTTCCAATTTTCTTACTTGAACATTTTTTTTGGTGAAATATTCAATATTTTGGAAAAAAAATAATGTTCAATGCCTGATTAGAAATTATAAAGTAGATTTAAGGTCTTTAAAAATAATTAATTTTCAAATTGTTCACCAGGATTTTTAAAAATCCAATCTTTTCATTTCAAGATGCAAAATTAAGAACTTGATAATCAACGATAATGCATTTCCATGCAAGAGGAAAAACCTCAAGCTGTTTCAAGTAGGAAGACAGGAATACAATATGATACGACGTACAACTGACCTACACTAATGAACTGTTACATTGGCATAACAGAAAACTTCTAAAGACAAAAAGTGTCAAAAAGCATCCAAAAAGCGAGCGGAAAGACAGGAGCTTCAATGTGAACAAAATGAATGAATGAATGGTAAATTATCATTATAGTTAATTTCAAAATAAGTAATCTAAAAATAAGTCATATGTGGCTTAGAATACAGAAGCTTCCTATTCTTTATATAAGTATAATATACAAATAAGTAAGCTGTCTCATAAATTTGAAGAAAGTGGAATTGGAAATTTCAATAAACCCCCTTTCTCGGAAAAGATCTTCTCTCACATACGATTTTCTTTGGGTCAGGAATTCTAAGCTTCCCTTTAAAGTTTAAACTTCAGACGTTTGTAGTGAAGGATGAGATTAAAAAAGTGGGTGCAAAGAAAATTCCTGGGACATTGTCTCGTGACTGGTCCCAGTTTCTCATTTTTCTTTCTACCGCAGTAAATCAAGCATCGTAATAAGTCATATTTCACTAGGTCATAGCCGCTTTCGACTTTTCTATTCTCAGCCTAAACGGGCCCGGAATCTAAGGAAGTAAGGACAATGAAGTCGACCGATATTGTTGAAACACTGATAGGAGGCAGGAAAATTGCCAGAGGAAGGCAAAGAAAGTTTCACTTCCGCACAAGATATACGATCGACGGGTTGCTGCATTCACCGCTGTTGGAATCGAGCAACCTTAGGGCCAAACACCATAAAGTTTTATTGCCAGTAGTGGTTTGTTCGATTTCCCTTATGATTTACGATCTCGCGGACCTGGACCTGGTAGATGTAGTTATAGAATGTAGAATGTAGAAGGCCCAAAACACGCTGTGACGCAAGGTTTTCTGCGATCGCTCGACTGACTTCCAATATCCAGTTGCAACTTCCGAGGAGCTGCACTGACTTCTTTCCCTTTTCTCGTTTCCTTCCGGCTCGAGAGGAGGATTTACGATATCTGAAGATGTTACTCGCTGGACCTTGTCTTTGGTGACGCGACCCTGAGTACAGATGTTCAACAGTCATGACCTACCCAAAAAAAACTATCGTCAAAAAAATGCGAAAAGAAAAGTCTTGTGTTAAATCTTGACTTGATTTTTTCCTGCAAACTATTTTTTTTATGAAAGAGGCATGATGATAAATGTTTGGGTTACAAGATGCTGTTGCACAAAAAAATGCAGGTACTGAATTCCACTGTATCCAGTCCCCGAAGAAAAAACATATTTTTTGTATAATTGTAGAAATCTTCTGTAAGAATTTATGGTTCTAACTCTAGTATTATTAAATTCTAGTGTGCCTGGTATAATCTATGATAAGTTTTGATCTTTTTAAATTCTGTTCCATATTACTTGATAATACATGGTGCAAATGTGATATCTAAAACGACAAATTTTTAAAGCGGATCCCAATCGAATTTTCTACGAGAAGACTCTCGATTACCTGATTAGAGGTAATTGGAAAGAGGATGAGGGTATGATAGAATTATTATTAATTGCTTATCGGACACAGTTTTTCTCGTTTCAAAGCTTTTACAGGCAACACTTCCCGCAGGTATAAGGCCCATAAAAGTAGTTCATTCTCCTATCGATGTTTAATTCTCCTATGGGCATGTCTTTCCCGGGTATCTCTTCCCTTATAAATTAAAAAATTCCTCAGAATGACGATTTATGTGACATATCTTCTCCACATAATGCCCATGGAAGACTTTAACACCGAAGAAGGGATGTCCTGATGGAAATAAAAGAAGAGTTTCTAGGCGAAGCCTTGGTGGTCCTGGTCAAGATGCCTTGATAAGAACCTATGTTTGAAGTAGAGATGTCCAGGGAAATGAATTTTTACGGGGAAGAATAAGTCGATCGCACCAGATCATGATTACTTGATTACTGGTGGTGCAAATAGACACTTTGTAGAAGAGTCGATCAAAGACCGACTCCCTGAGAGCGGCAATTCATTCGAATTCAAGAGAACGATATCAATGTCCATGGCTCAATGGTTCTGTTTGTTTAATTTTGTAAGAGAAAAATTAGAGATGCAATATTAATAAATCAATCTGCGCAAAAAATTATTTTCAAACAAAAACGATATACGAAAGTCAAGAAACTTTTATCATTAAGTAATGTTCAACGTTCACGACTGAATTTCTGTGTCCCGTCGTTGAAAATTTTTAATGTTAAAAAAAATTACATTTCCTGTCATTGTAAAAAGTTGTAAAATAGTCTAAAATGGGAAAAAACAAAATATCACGCGAAGAAAAATTGTAATCGATTTAAATTATTCATTTAAAAAATATTTTACTGATATTGCTGGTTAAATTTCGTGTATTTTATATTTACATAACGCTGCATAATAATAAATAATTAGAAAAAGAGTACTTAAAAGTTGGCACTGTAACTTTTCTCAACTCTAGCTTATGAGAATGGCTTTTTCAACGAGTTTCAACTTGTCGGTTTAGCGCAGAGGTTAGCACTCCTGACTGCTAGGCATTAGATTTAGGTATAGATATATGTAGGCTCGACCCCCCCCCCCGTAGGGTTAGAAATTTTATTTGTAATATAATGTTTAAAAAGGTAATATATGTATTTACTCTAAACAGGACTATTATTATTTAAGGTAAAAATACTCGCATTAAAAATAAAGGCAATTAATCAGTTTCAATATAAAAAGTCCATATCCAGACAAATTAATCGACATATCGAATTGAAAATATTAGATTTGTTCTTCTCGCAAAAAATCATATCCGAAACAATAATTACTGTAATTAAAAAAAATAATAATAATTTATGATAAAAAATTCAATTCTCGTAAAATACTATCCATTTGAAAGTTTTAGATTAATTTCTCGTTTATATCGTACCCTCCTCTATGAAATTACAAAAAAAGAGAGAAAATTATATTCAAGAATGTAAAATTTTTTGTTTCTGTGTATTGATAAGATTTTCATATTAATTGAATACCTTTGAAGCAAAAACAGTACCTTCAGATTTACTGTAACTTCTTGAACAGGAAGCAATATTTTCTTACCGCCGCAATTATAGTTATAGAACGGTGGCATTTGACCCTATGCTTAACTTTGTACCTGTCATTGTACAAACATCAAACAATGAGCAAAATCCTATTCTCTCCTCTTGTTAACCAAAGTTAAGCTGTTTGACCGGTGCTCAAAGCGCCGACTTCAGTTTATGACATTGTAAATATTTAAAGGTTTCTATGATATCTATGATCGAATAATTAATCAATATTATAATTGAGTATTAAAAATAATAATCCTCGAATTAATTAATTCCTACTCTTTGTCGCCATTATAGCTGCTATGTTTCCACTCGTTTCTCGCGTGTTTATTCGAATACGATAGTTTGGCATCTTATAAAATTATTGTACCCCTTGCGTAGAAATGCACGGATACCTTGGATATTAATGGGCCCGAGTTTAGAGCTTTACATAATATTGACACCTATTCATACCAAAAGAATCCGGCTATACGCACTGAAATTTCGGCATTCACTTAAAGTTTGAATCAATTAATTAATTTTTAACGTTTGCAATTAAAAATGATATAATCTTCAAAAGCTTTAGAATAATGAAGCTTTGAAGGTTCACAATATTTAAACATTTTCCATTTTTAACGAACAAAGTGAAATTGAACTTTTTTGTACAGAAATTTTATTCTAAATATATATGCCAGCTGGGCGGGCACATTCCCATTGCGCGCTGGCGCGCGGCGCTTCGCCCCAAGTTTTGAGCGCTCTGGAGCGCGCGGGTACGCTCTCGCGCTTCGCGCATTTTTTCGTGCATTTTATGCGAACACTTTAACTAAATTTTTTCAAATATCATAAATATTACAACATAAATGGAAAACTGGGATTTAAAGTTCTGAGGAATTACAGCCACAAATTGTAACTGAAATTTTTTTCAATTTGTTTGTAAAGAAGGTTCTCAAAGCACATATACGGCTTTAAAGATTACATTCTCATTATAAAACTTGCGCTTCGAGCTCGATACTTTGTGTCCAATTGAAAAAATGTATTAAGATAATTGGTCAATCTTGTCCAAAACTACTGAAAACAACGTTTTAAACTTACGGATCTGTTAAAAACAAAAATGGAATATTTTTTAATATGATCCAACTTTTTGAACTGTTGTCTATTTAAGAAACTTTATGAGAATATTTTTGAAATACATATATTTTATATCTAGTAGAAATTTGGATTGATATTTCTTAACCTATACAACATTTTTTTTTCTTTTTTTTTTGAAAGTTTTCAAAATGTTGAAAAGTATATAACTTTTTTAATTTTTATCGAATTCAAAAATGGCATTAGGATAATTTACAAGTCTTTTTGCCATGTACCAGAAAATTTGGCAAAAATGTCTAAAACTCACAAACAAAAATTTTGAAATTTTGAAAAAGCTTTAACTCTTCGAATTTGTGTTGAATCGAAAAACTTTACTTAAATAGTTTCTAAATATATTTGATATCTTGTGAAAAAACTAAATGAAATTTCTGACTCGATTGGACAAATCCTTCAAAAGTTAGCGTGGCTACAACATTAAGGTAGCCATACATACAGACAGACATGCAGACAGACATATAGACGGACATACAGACAGATATACAGAAAGACATACAGACTTACCAACAGACAGACACCAATAAAATTGTTGGATTTTCGGATTCTGTGCGTGCCAAAACGTAAAGTTCCGTTAAAAACTAGAGATTGAAAATTTGGACGATTACATTAGACTCTCATGAATGAGAATGTATTTTAAAAGCCCTGAAGCTAAATTTTGTTAGCTTCAAAAGCTTAAATTCTTAAATAATTATTTAAAGTATCCTATTTTTTTAAATGTTTTATCAGGAACGTTTAGAGTAATTTTTAATTTATGATTTTATTATAAGCATTGTTGATCAGATAAAAACAATTCAAAATGTACAGTTCTTGGTGCTTATTAAAATGATTCAATTTGTACGAGCATTAAATTTAAACTTGTTCAATATTGGAGGTTTGGAATATCAAATCTCGTTGAGTTATACGATGTAGGATTGCACGCTACTACTTTCAAATTGTAAAATTTTACATATGCTTCAAAATGGTGTCTAATTTTAAAGCCCTTTCAGGAATTAACTTATGTATGGGGAATATTTCTTAACTGTTCCCAAAGTAAAAATTGATCGGGCTCGATCGGATTCAAGATTGAGCAAAGCTTGGTTTTATTTAAAAAATGTGTGTCCTTGGGTCTCATATTTACAGAAAGGAATGGGTAACAAATGTAAGTAAAAATCAAATTTGACTTTTTATTTGATTTTCATTGAAAAAAAAGCGTATATGTTGTCCTTTAAATACCTTCAGGTTGTAAGTATCAACATTTTGTTAATTATTCGTAAACATAATAAGAATAAATTTAAAATAAAAGTTTTTCTCAGTAAATTGTTACGAGAGGGTGGTTCCACAGCCTTCCTATTGAAAATAAGCATATTTTATTCGTGTTAATGCCATGTGAGCGTGACCCCAAAAACTGTTTTCACATTTTTGTCAAATCCAACTTATGTTCACACAAAACGCGATATCGAGGAAAAATTTTGGGAAATTAAATGAGAAGCACTAGGAAACGTTCGCATGGTCCCAAACTTTTTATAATTATAAAAAAAGCAACCACCAAAAAATGTGTTACAAAAGAAAAACATTTTTTCTATAATTGTACACATTTAGGACCAGGCAAACATTTCTTAGTGCTTCTTATTTAAGTTCCCAAATTTTCAACTTGCTATCACATTTCATGTGAACGTAAGTTGGTTTTTAAACAAATGTAGAAAAAATTTCTGAGGTTACGCTCACATCACAGAAAAAAAAAGATATTCTAAGTATCTTTTAACCAAATGGAGAAAATATTCCTAAAATGAGAATATGAGTGGGGAAGAAAAAAATGCGCAAAGGAAAATGCGCCTTGCTCTGCTCAATAATTTGTTTTAATGTTTCGTGTCACGCGCTTTTAAATCAGTTTCTTTCTTTTTTTGTTTCTTGTAATTATGGGCATTGAGTGTTTCCCTTAAGAAAAAAGTTGGTAAGTTCAACATACAAAAAATTAAATATTTCATCAAAATATGTCAAAATTTTGTTAGTACATTATAATTTTCAATTGAAAAAATAGTTTGTAACATTTACATTTTTGGACTTACTTAATTTAACAGTATACTTACTTCTGACTTTGATGTCCACAATTTATTTACTATTCAATTAAAAATTTCGCAAAGCACTATTTACATATATTTATCTATAAATATTCTTCAACTTATGTTAGTGGAAAATTCTTAAAATGAGAATCTCGCTTTTTCAGTGCCGAGCCTTAAGCAAAATATTGTACGAGCATAAAACCAACCGGACGCTTATTTTTCCGAATAAATAATATGTCCATTTTTTAACCTGAAGGTATTTAAAGGAAACTAGTAGTCTTGCGCGCGCCTATTTATCTTTTTATGGAAAAGAATAAACCAAAAGCCTATCTTTTCTATGTTATACATATTTAATTAATGTTACAAAATATTAGTATAAAATAATAGAAGGCATCAAGGGATGAGTTCTGTACCTGAAACTGTAATTAATCTTTTATAATAGGATTTTAACAAATTTTATATTTTTCGGTAGAAAATTAAATTGAACTATTTTATTCCAAATGAGCTTTTTTTATTGAAAATTAATTTACACCTAATATTGATGAATAGCATTCATTACAATTTTGTAACTCACGTTGATGATAATCATATTCTTTAAATAATGAACTTTGCATTTTTAAACCACAATTCTTATAAATCAATTTAGCAAAATTTGTGCACGCGCATTATAATAATCAATTTTCTTATAGGTAGAAAAACACACGTAATAAGCTTGTTGCCACTTGGTAAACTCTCCCCTGAAAATCTTGGTCAAGTCTCCCCTTTAAAAGCTTTCTTTAAAATTGAACTAATAAGTATTATATTTCAAATTACATTGAAATTAATGGAATTATTGATTAAAAATGACACGTTAAACCAATAAATACTTGAAAACTTATCATGTGGGGTGAAGTTGCTGTAAAAAATGTGGTTTATGGAGGTAGATGGTGGGGAAAGGTGTTATGACTGTTTTGCAGAAAAATAGTCTTTTGACTTAAAAGTTTAAGGATTGGGACACGTTTTTTGATTTCCTAACTGACAATTCTTTATATGTTGAAAATTCGTTTTTCTAGGTGAAAAATTAATAGTTTTAGTGGAAAACTCATCTCTTTGATTAAAAAATGTACTTTTTTTAAATTCTGTTTTTTCGGAAATAAGTTAATGTTTTGTGCGAAAAAGTAACTTTTCTACTTTTGGTTTAAATTCGAATCTCTTATGGAAAATTAATCTTTATGATTAAAAATTCGTATCCTTATTTTTACAATGCATCTCTTGGCAGCATCTGCATTCGTTGAAATATCAAATGTTACATTTCCTATTGAAAATCCATATTTGCAGGTTAAAAATTCAACTACTTTGTTGAAACCTTATATACTTCTTCGAAAATTTAACTCTGTTTAAAAATTTTAATAGTTTGTTGAAATTCTTTTCTTTTTTTTGAGATGTTCACCACTACGTTTTCATTGGGAACTCTTTTTTTTTTGTTTGAATGCAACTCCTTTTTGTTAAAGTTTAATCTTTTTTGATTGAAAATTTGGACATTCAGTTTAAAATTTATATTTGTAGGTTAGAAATTAAATTATTTGGTTATAAGTTCAACTATTCGGTTGTAAATGCAAATCTTTCCTTAAAAACCCAAATTTTTAACAAAGCCGCTTACACTGAAAATGAAAAAGTATAATTTTCAGTTTAAAAAAATTAACGAATTTTCAACCAAATAGTTACATTTTCATCCAAACACCTAACATTTTAACAAAATAGTTAAACTTTTAAATAAGTAGATAAATTTTCAACCAAAAACTAAAAAATATGAGTACTTTAAAACATTAACAGCTGAATTTAACCAAAAACTGCATTTCAAGAAAATTTTTAAGTTTTTAACCATAGATAAATTTTTAACTAAAATAATGAATCTTCAACCAACAAAATTAATTTTTAAAAAGTCGTTTAACCTTGAAACAATTAGAGAAATGTTCAACAAAAATGATTAATTTTCAACCAAACAAAGAAAGAATTTTGAACAAAAGAATTAAATTTCCAACTAAAATGATGAATCTTTAGCACAAAAAATATTCATTTTCACTCAATTAGTTTAACATTTAACCAAGTAGTCGAATTAAAAGAATTTTTAGTCAAGATAGAAAAAAAATTCAACTGAATTGTTGAATATTTTCAACAAAAAATTTCAAAAAACTGTTCCCTTCTAGTTTAAAAATCTGTAATTGGTTGAAAATTCGTCCTTTTTGTAAAACATTAATCTTATTGGTTAAAAATTAGTCTTTTGAACATAGAATTTATTTTACAATGAAAAAAAAGGTCTCTTAGAATTTAATCTAAAAATAACATAATTCCTTTCCTGATCGATTCAGCGATTCGAAGTGCAGAACCTACCTAATATTAAATGGATTCGATCTCCTTTGAAATAATTTTCATAACACTGTTTTTTTTTTGTTATTGAAAATTAATTGTTTTAAAAGAAAATTCAACTATGTCATTTTTAGTAGAAAATTAAAATTTTTAATTAAAGTGTGATCTTTTTTCGTTAAAAATCTAACTAATTGTTAAAAAATTTACGGATTTTGTTAGAAATTCGTCTTTTTTAGTAGAAAATTAATCTTTTTGTTTGAAAATTCATCTTGCTGATTGATTATTCAACCTTCCGTTTTCCTTTTCCTTCCATTTAACTTTCCATGTTTGGTTAAAAATTTATTGATATTTTTAATTACAATCTGTTTTGGTAGTGAACTCAGATATTTGCTTTTAATTAAACTTATTTAAATTGAAAATAATTTTTTAAACTAAAAACTGAACCATGTCATTTTTTCGTTGAATATTAAATTCATAATTGAAGCTTCATCTGTTTCTGTTTGAAACGAACGTTTTTGATTGAAAATTCAACTATTTTCTTCAAATTTCTATTTATATTTAAAAAAATTAATTTCTATAATGGTAAAATTTACTTATATTACTTTTGGTTGAAAAATGATATTTTTTAGATAAAAATCATATATTTGTTTGAAACTTTCTAGATTTTGTAGTGAACTCGTAATTTTTGGCAGAAAAGTAATATTCTTGGTTGATATTAATATTTTTCATTAAGGATTCAGTTATTTAAAAAAAAATTCCTTTTCAGAATGTCAAAAACCAATTTCTTTAAAAGAAATTTCGATTCTACTATTTTAGTTGAAGATTGATATTTTAAATTAAAAATTAACATTTTTTACATAATAATTCAATTTTTTAATTTTTCTGTTTTGGTAGAAAATTAATCCTTTTAGATTAAAATCGACCTTTTTTCGTTAAAGATTTAACTATTTAAAAACAAATTTATCTGTTTTTATGCAGTATTTAGAAATTCAGAATTTTATTGAAAATTCGTTATTTTTGGTAGAAAAATAAACTTCTTGATTGACATTTTACCTTTTTTTCGAGGATTCTATTATTATATGAAAAATTCGTTTTTTGGTGAAAAATTAATTCATTTAAGAGAAAAGTCGATTATACCATTTTTGATTAAAAAAATGATATTAAAAAAAATGGATCCTTTTTTTTTAAACATTTAATGTTGTGTAAATCGTCTTTTTCAAGTAGGAAATTTATCTTCGCGGTTAAAAATTCATATTTTTCATTGAGGGTTCAATTGTTTTTTGAAATTCCTTTATAGTTAGTTAAAAGTTAATTTATGTAAGATAAAATTGGATTATACCATTTATGCTAGAGAATTTATATTTGTAAGTAAAAATTGATCTTTTTTAGTTGAAAATTCAACCTATTGTTTGAAAAAGCACATATTTCGATAATAATTCAGGTTTTTGGTAGAAAATTAGATTTCTTGGTTGAAAGTTTATCTTTGTGATCAAGAACAAAACTATTAAGATGCACATTCCTTTTTTTGTTAAAAATTAAATTCTTAGACTGAAACTTTAACAATCCCACTTTCGGTGAAACACTGAAATTTCGAATTAAAAATTGATATTTTTGTGTTGAAAATTCAATTATTTGTTTCAAACATCGTCTTCTTTATATATTATTAATGTTCTTGGTTGAAAATGTATCCGTTCGTTTGACAGTTTAACTATGTATTATCAAATTCATGTATTTTGATAAATTTCAACTAATTTGTTGAAAATTTAATTGTTTGTTGTTAAATATTAATTTTTTTAACTAAAAAGGAATAATCCTATTTCTGGTTTTATATATTTATATCTTTAAATAAAAGTTTATCTTTTTTAGTTCAAAACTCCACTATTTATTTGAAATTTGATCTTTTTGATTGAGGGTTCAGCTATTTTATTACAAATTTAGATGTACAATTTTAGGATGAAAAATTATTTTTATAATTGAAAATTAATTTTTTTAGTTGACAATTCGTCTTTTTGGTAAAAAATTAATTTTTTTTGTTAAAATCTTATCTTGTTTATTGACAATTCAACTATTTTCTTCATTTCTTTGTTTGTTAAAAGTTCATATCTTTAAGGAAAATTTTTATTATATCATTGTTAGTTGAAAACTGATAGTTTTTTTGTAGAGAATTAATTTTTTGGGTAAAAAATGAATCTGTATTTTTATTAATTTTAACATAGATGTCCAAATTCGATTTTTTGTTTTCTTATATGGGGAAAAAACGTCTTGCATAATTTACTCTAAAAAATTGTATCGCTAACGATTCTGATAAATAATGTATAGAACCTGCTTGATTTTAAGTGAATTTTATCTTATTCTAAATACTTTTTATAATATTGTTCTTGGATGAAAAATTAATTTAGTTGAAAACAATTTAAATCTGTATAAAGTATCTTACAATTTATAAAAATAATTCTCGTACATACAGATTATTTAAAAAATAACAAAAAAGGAGTAAAATAATAAAAAATTTAATATAATTACATATACGTCACTGAAAAAATAATTTGTAAACAACTTTTGCGATTGAAAATTGTTTCATTAAATAAAAAATTGATGACAAAACTTTTTCGACTACATTGGTACGGTTTTCTCATCAATTGTACTTCTTTAAAATAAAATAATGTTTTAAGATTACTGCAAGATTTATCAATAGTTCTTAATAAAATAAAAATGAAATTTAAATTTAAAAATAAGTCATTTTCATTTTTCATTAGTTCACAACTAAGATATTAATAAAAAAAAAATAATGCTTCCAATTGTAAAATTGCGTACCTACAAGATATTGTGTACTTTTCACAGATTTAATAAAACTCACTGATGAAGGCCACCATTGTGTGCCGAAATGTTTGAAACAACTTAATTAGTTTCAATTCACCTGACCCTGAAGCCAACAGCTTACATCACCAATTTCTACAAAATTATATTATTTATTTTTAAAAATTTCTTTAATAGAAAATTAATCTTTATGATTGAAAGTTCATTTTTTTTTAATTTCTACTATTTGGTGTCAATTTCATCTGTTTTAATTGAAATTTGAAATAATCTGTAGAAAATTTCATTTTTTTTTATTGAACTTTGATTTTTTTTAGTTAAAAATGGAATTATTTATTTTAAAATTTATGTATTTTGTTGAAAATTGGTGTTTTTTGTTAGAAATATAAAACTTCTTCTTTGATGATTCATATTTTTGATTGAAAATTTAACTATTTTGTTGAAAGTTCCTTTATAGTTAGTCAAAAATTAATGAATGTAAGCTAAAATTGGATTATACCATTTTTGTTAGAGAATTGATATTTGAAGTTCAAAATTGATCCTTTGTAGTTGAAAAATTCAACCATTTGTTTGAAAATGCACATATTTCGATGAAAATTCGTTATTTTTGTGGGAAATTAGTCTTCTTGTTTGAAAATTCATCTTTGTGATTAAGAAGGAAACTATTAAGTTGCACATTCCGTTTTCTCGTTAAGAGTTAAATTCTCTAACTTAAAATTTAACTATCCCACTTTTGGTGGAACACTGAAATTTGGAATTAAAAGTTGATATTTTTGGGTTCTTGGTTGAAAATACATGTGTGTGCTTGAAAGTTCAACTATGTATTATCAAATGTATCTATTTAAGTAAAATTTCAATTAATTTGTTGAAATTTAATTGTTTCTTGTTAAATATTAATTCTTTTGACTAAAAAGGAATTATCCTATTTCTGGTTTCATATATTTATATTTTTAATTAAAAATTAATTTTTTCATTTGAAAATTCGTCTTTTTGGTGAAAAATTATTTTTCTTTGTTAAAATCTTATCTTGTTTATTGAGCATTCAACTATTTTCTTTATTTTTGTTTGTTTGTTAAAAATTAATGTATTTAAGGGACATTTTAATTATATCATTGTTGGTTGAAAACTGATAGTTTTTTATAGAGAATTAATCTTATGGGTAAAAAATGAATCTGTTTTTTATTATTCTTGCCATAGATGCTCAAATTCAATTTTTTTGCCTTAGATCGGTAAAAAACGTCTGGCATAATTTACTTTTTTTTTTTTTATTATTACACCATTAAGCCATTTCCCTTTCGGGGTAGGCGTGACTCACTCGGCAGGGGAAAGGAGTAGGGTGTGGATGGGATAGAGATTTT
>NC_046658.1:72184981-72186676 GCF_010883055.1 Belonocnema kinseyi
CATTGCCTCTGTAAGTGCTTATTTTGAGGAACTTCCGAAAACACACTTTTCTGAAGGATTAAAAAAACTTGAAAAGCGATTGACCAAGTGTATAGAGCTCCAGGGAGATTATGTTGAAAAATAAAAAAAAATTTACCCCAAAAAAATTGTTTTTATACTTCATTCTAAGGAGTTATTGAACTACCCTCGTACGTACGCGAACTATAGCCAATGAGCGCCACACAGTTCAAGCATGCGCAAGTATTCTTGGATCACTGTTGGGAATAATAATCGAATCACAATTCGAAGTCGATATACGAATCAACGCTTCTCCTTTCCACTACCTTTACCAACACATTTCCACCCGTATCGTCGCAATACAGGGCGTCTGCTTATTCTTTATGATCGAATTCTTATTTCAATTTAAGCCTCTCTGCTTGTTATTTATGAACTATTTCCATTTCAATTTCGGAAAGGACATTTTAAAGCCTTCAAAGCATTTAAACGAGCTATCTGGACCATTAAATATATCTACCTGAGTGCCTGCGGAGAATTTCTCAGAGCTTCTAAGAGCCTTGAGAATCTTTAGCATATACTCTGAGATTTCTATCGGTAGGGTTAGTCTATTTTTGATTACAAGTTAATGTTGAGGCTATTATTTGATATTAATATAAAAATTAACATTAAGTAATATTGCTATGAAGCATGGAATTTGTTCTAAGTTTTATTATTAAAGTCCATTGCTGGTGTAAAATGCGATAACAACTTTTTGAGATTTTGGGGTTAGGAATTAATTTGAGAATACAAGAGCGAACTGCTGATCGCAGAATTAGATAATTTTTGCCAATTTAATGTGAATCATTCGTATACCTACAAAAATCTATCAAATACTATTTTTTGCTATGAAAAGTTACGAAAATGTACTACAAAAACTTTGCGAAAGTTAAGCGTTTACTCTTTTTTCCTGATACAAAAAAAATACTCCGTGTTTGAAATACATTGAAAATTATTGAATTTTTTCATACAAATTTCACAAAAATTTCATTCAAATTTGTAAAATTTTTGGTAAAAAAACAAACTATTTTAATGAGGATTAAAATAAAAAATAGCTTTTTATGTTTTCATCCTACTTCTTTTTGAAACATTTTTTAACTGCGATCAGTTCGCTCTTGAATTGCAAAATGTAATATTAACCTCAAAATCTCAATAAGTTGCAACCGCATTTTATATCAGCAATGAAATTTTATAAAAAATTCCATGCATCACAGGAATAATACTTAATGTTAATGTTTATATTGAACGCAAATATTAACTAAAACAATAACTTCTAACTAAAAATACACCAATGTTGCACTAACTTTACTCAATATCAGAATAGTACCATTAAAATCCTTGCACTTCACCTTAACCACAAAACAGCTGTATAAAATATATAGGCTTCGAATGTTTTATGTGCTTTCAAACAATATATGGTTTAAGAAATGTGGGATTGAATAAATTATTTTCAGATTTATGTGTGTATCGGGACTTCATATCTGCCGACAATCTTGGCCAAATACTCCATTGACCAACTAAAAAGGAAATTACAACAAATTCAGTTTTAAGTTTATAAAAGTACTTAGAAGAGACATAAGAAGTCACAGAAACACGAGAGCCTGCATGAAAAAATGCATGGACATAAAAGAAGCTAGAGAAGTATGCCAGGACAGGAAAGTA
>NC_046658.1:72186776-72239337 GCF_010883055.1 Belonocnema kinseyi
AAAACTGCCTCAATTTTGATACCGTGTCTGTGACTTTCAACAGGACTTTAATTAGTGTCGTGGATTATAATACATAGGGTGTCCAAAAAGATCCGGGACAGCCAAATAAATCCTTAGGTACAATTTTTTTGGAGAAGGTTGAGGTCATTTTTCATGTAACTTTCAACGAGGAATCCAGTGGTCATCTTAGTTTTGACCTTGACCATGAACTTCATGGTTATTTAAAGGTCACCTTTGTTTTTTTAAAGGTCCCTTTTTTGACTTGGCAATCGAAAGAGGAGAAAATTTTACGTTAAAAAGTGTAGTCAGGTCAAGGATAAGGTGTGGCCTTGATGGACGAATCAAGGTCATTCAAACTTCAATATAATCTGAACATTTTTTCGCAAGATAGCTTGTGAAAATCATCCTCTTTCCCTACTTACTCAAACAATGTACATTAAATAGTGACCATCGAGTGACCTTAACCATGACCATTAATTTCACAACTGACCTATGACCTGACTACACTTTTTATTATAAAATATTCCGCTCTTTGGATTTCCGATGTCAAACAGAGTCATTTCAATTAAAAAACAAACAGTGACCTTGATGTGAGCTTGAAGGTCATGGTCAAAGTCACTCGATGGTTACTATTTAATGTACATTGTTTAAGTAAGTAAATAGGGTAAGAGTATTGTTTTCATGAGCTAGCTTGCGAAAAAATGTTCAGACCATATTCCTTACTACCTGACTACTCTTTTTAACGTAACATTTTTCGCTCTTTCGATTGCCAATGTCAAAAATGGGCCACTATATTTAGAAAAATTAAGGTGCTCTAGAAATAACCATGAATGTCATGGCCAATGTCAAAACTAAGGCAATCACTGGATTCCTCGTTGAATGTTATTTCAAGAATGACTTCAACCTTCTCCAAAAAAATTGTACCTGAGGATTTATTTGGCTGTCGCGGGACTTTTTGGACACCCTGTATACATCTATAAACAAGAAATTTGATCATTATAATTGTTTAATTCTAAATAATTTTTGAGATAGATCGAATTTTAAATATTATTATTTCAAAATAAATAAATTTAAATAAGGTATATCATGGATATTTTGATAGAATCTGTTAAAAATATTAGGATTTTAGAAATTTTTTTAAATAAATATTAGGATCAGCAAAAAGTTTTCCTTCTTGATTAAAATTATTGCTTTTCCTTATTATTTAAAAAAAATAACTTTTATATCTTTGTCACTTTTTTCACTAATGAATGCAAAAATGTATGAAGCAGCCTCATATCAATTTTTAATTGCAGGTATTATGTTTGATATTTAACTAGCATATCATAAAAGTTTTTTTAATTGAGTGTAAACAATTGTATGAGTACCTCCATTTCCTGAAAGATATCTTTTCCTTAAATTTTTATAAAAAGGAAATTTAAATATTATATATGATAGAAATGTATTAAAATTTTTTCTTTCTTTTCCGATTTGGAAAATATAATAACCTAAATATTATAGTTGTACCGACTGTACTATACGATAGCGAGATATGAACCAATCAAGAAAAAGATAAAAGTAAAATTAACGCGATTGATATGAGATTCCAGCGCATAATATGCGGGAAAACTCTGATGGACAAAGTGAGTAACGAGATAATTCTCAAAGAATGTGGTGCAGAAGAGAAAAAACACATGGGAAAGAAATCGGTTAATATGATTCGGGCATGTTGAATTGTTCAGAGAATGCTAAATGAACGACTAAAGAAACAAGTGTAACAAGGTAATGTAAATAGCAGCGTGCCCAGAGGCAGACCGCAGAAAGAATGGTTAGACTGTGTGAATGAGACCCTAGTCAAAAGAGACATAACAAGCCACAGAAACACGAGAGCTAGCATGCAAAAATGCATGGGCGTGAAAGAAGCTAGAGAAGTATGGCAGGATAGAAAAGTCACTTTACCCCCTTCCCCACCGAGTAAGTGATGCCTACCCCGAAAGGAAAATGACCTAATGATATAATAACAATATATATATATATTGGTTAAGAATCACCTGCACAAAAAAGAAACCTTAGCCCGAAAGAAGTAAAAAGTGAAAAATACTTTAATTTTGAAAGTGTTCTGATGCTTTGAAGTTTGAACGCTTTAAAGTTTAATGTTTGTTAGCCCAGAAAAGACTGAAATTTTAGTTTAGATTTTTAGAAGTTGCCCTGAAATGGGTGAACTTCCGATTAAGGTCCACCTTCAAAATCCTTCAAACTGCTTATACCTATTTATTTTAATACGCTGAGTACGAATATGATAGCGAAAATTCCCGCAAATTTGATTTTCAGGATAAGACCATGAATAAACCATACAAATCATGGTTTTTTGCGTTTATCTCAGCTAATATACAATATTTCAAAAAATATTTGAACAAAAGTTGTAAATCTCCTCAAAATATATATTTTTTTTTGTTAAAAGCATTTTTTTCTACGAGTGATAGTTTCCGAGGTACATCCATTGGTTTTGGCTTGGTGCCTAATCACATATTTCACCGTGGAAAGATTGAAGTACTTTAAAGTTTAAAGACCACATTTTTTTATTTTATCATTTTGTAATTTTTATTTTTGAGTTGGTAATATTTTAAAAGTGTTTTTACATTTTTAAGGCCCTTAAAAGAACACGCGTTAGCGGCTGGTGGCAGAAGAGCTATTGGTCACATCTTGAACCACTTTTCCAGCTCAGCCTTTTAAAGAAACACGTGCTAGTGACTGATCACAGAAGAGTCATTGGTCACATCTCGAACCACTTTTCCACCTTGCCCTTAAAAAAATCCGTGCTAGCCACTGGTCACAGAAGAGTTACTGGTCACATCTCGAACAACTTTTACAGGTTGCTTATTAAAAATACGATTTTTTTATTTGTATTGCTATCTTCACGGAGGTCCGTTTTATCTGACCTCCGTCCCCCAGTGTCATTTACCCCAAATGTCAGCCACCCTTTTTGCAGGCACGACCCTTTTATATCACTGATTTTCCCGAAAACTATCATCCGTAGAAAAAAATGTATAAAACAAAAAATATGTATTTCAATAAGATCTACAACATTTATTTCAAATATTTTGGGAAATATTTGCGTATTGATTGAAATAAACGCAAAAAATACGCTCTAAAACTCAGTTTTTGGGGGGTTTCACCTTGGAAAACAAATTTGCGGCAATTTTCACTATCATGTTCGTAATCAGTGCATCAAAATACATAGGTATACGAATTTTCAAGAATTTTGGAGTTGGACCCTAATCGGAACTCGGAAGTTTATCTAACAAAAAAAAAACGCGTTACGTAATTTAAGTGTAGCCCCTAATAGTTTTTGAAATTTTTTAATAGAATGGTTTCTTTGAAATCTAAGACATTGCAAATCATTTCACACTAACGTCTGATAGGTTTAGAAAACGATATGCGAATGCGAGAGGCGTGGTATTGATTTCGATTTTTCAGACATATTCCCTCTGCCCCATGCAGTTTTAAAGAATGTGTTTAGAAAATAACCATTTCCTCTACTTCACAAAAACTTACAATCTTTAAGGATCTGTTGTGGGTTTGTTGACTCTAGGAAACCAGAGAAAAATCAATTATATAATTGAGGTCTTCCTATCCGGTCTCTGCACGATGCAGACGTCAATACTCAATACCCGTGGTTAGTAAAATTGTGTCTCAAGGTGACGTCCATCCAAGACTGTGAATGATGATGACTACATTCAAGAAAAATAGAAAAAAATATCTTTGCAAACCAAAGCTTGGTCTCTCACGCGTGTCTCCGGGGAGTGACCTCACAGATGACACGTGGAAACTGGACCCTAGTGCAATAAATAAAGATAGTTTAGAGTTTAGACCATTAAAGATTTCCAGGTTACTAGTTACAGTAATAGCTACGATGTCAATGATTTTAGAAATCATTGTCACTGCTCAGTCGAGGTGCATGCTGGGTGGTTTTTCAATCGAGCAAAGGGAGTTTTCGCTGAACGACAATGATCGTTGCAGCTGACCTGTATTGTTGGTATTGCTTCATTGTCAGACCAGATCATTTCTCCCTCTGGAAAATGGCTGCGAATGTGTCAATACGTACGGTCTCTTCTTTTCTGTTTTCACAGGTAAGGTGTAAACTTTTCCCTGTCCAGAGAGACATTGCCCGTCCCACCTACTCGATAGGATCATTCCTATGGGCTTTTCGTTTATTGTGCCACGCTGGGGGTTCCAGAAATTACGCAGAATGCAGGTCAATTTCTCGTTTTAACAGCCACATAATGGACAGTTTCTACAGTAACCATGCTTTCCGATGTTACGATACAACAAACTGCGGTGGGTCTTCTGCCTCGACCTTGTGATTTAGACGTTCCAGGGAAATCCTGGTATGTCAGCATATAGGAGGTTCACTCATAGGGGTGGCATACTGAGAACTAAAAAGAAACTGTCTTCTTCTATTACGTATAGCTAGAAAATGTTGTCAAACATTCAATTTCCCGAATACCTTCAACTGCCTTTAACGAGCCGAAAACATTCCTTACGTATTCTTACTATTTTACGCACTGACAATCATCATTTTTTATCTTGAGAAACTATAATTCTGTGAAGTTTATTTTTAAATAAGGATACTTTTTGAAAGGAATGCAATTTTTTTAAATGATCCAGATTCTATTGGTTGTATATTTTCTATGAACCTTGATTTTAGATAAGCTGAATCGCTGCACATTCACATTTCGAAAAAAGCACTGAGTTCTCCTATTATTCCTTTTCCGGGATGTAATGGTCGCAATGGGTGGCTGGATTGTTATAGCGGTATCATTCCGAAGGGTACGCTTCCTTCTATCTGCGATAATTGCAAATGACGTCCTTTTATGCGAGAGGAGCGGCTGATCAAAGCTGCAAATAAATAAAAGATAATTATCTAATTATTCCATTCATACGAAGGCCTTTGGTCCATATTGAGCCCGAATGGTACGATTGGTCTGCGAGTCATTAAGATTATTTGGCATGGTCGTTGTTTTCATCCTTTAGACATATGGACACTCTTCAATCTTTAACAAGTGACGGTGCTTAATTTGTAGTAATTAATTTTCAGTTAATTTACACAGTAAAATTTTAAATGTCTTTAAAAAGAGATAAATAAAATCTTCCAACAGGTAGACAGTGTAAACTACATTCGATAACATCAACCTACAAAATTTCATCGATTTTGAATACTTAAAATATTATTATCAGCAGGCTCGCGTATTTTTGTGTGATCTTTGATAGATAATGACTTTATGAAACTTTTTCCCTTAATGATATAATAATAATAATAATAATATAACCCGTGTGAAAAAATATTCTGGCGCTGGCCTGGCCCAGACCAGATCGCCAGATTTCCAGCCCTGTCGCTGACCAGATGGTCTAGCCTGGGCCTGGCCAAAAGTGTAACGTTTTTTCTGGCTAGCCGCAGGCCAGACCGTCTGGTCAGCCGCGAGTTATTGGCTCGTCAGTCACTAGTTAATGGCTGATAGATTAATGTTTTATTGTTGAGAATCATATCGTCCATGTTTAGAGGACACGCTTTGAGGATACGCTCAAAATGCAAAACATGATTTCCTAGAAAAATATATAATATACATGTTTGATATAATCAGTAAAAATTAAAATTTTGCGTCAAAAATATACTGCCATCAATAAAATCAATAAATTAAATTATCGTTTCTAATACTTATTCTTTTATAATAGATAAAATGTAGGTCTGTACTTACTATTTATTTAATAAATTAATAAAGATTTGGTACATTTTATGCCTCTGCTTTTACAGCTAACTTTTGGCTGGATTAATATATTATTAGGAGAATAATAAATGTTGACAGTTTGCGACGCTTGATCGGTAAAAACTAACACTTTTCCCGAGAGGTCGGAGACAAGCACTGTCAGGATACTTAAAGTTGTGACATAAACTTGCAAGATGTCTGCACGCCGAGGGCCAAGCAATGAATTACAATTACTTGGGAAAACTTGATTGTTTTAATAAATTGGATACAAAAGTTTCACTTCAAACTTTTTTAGTTTAAAAATTTTCATTATGGGCTCTGTAACTTTTTGAAATGTAAGAAAAAATTTACTATATCGAATTTAGATTTTTTTCTTGGCTCGCTGATCAGTGTCAGGTCTGCATCAAGCCAGACTGTCAAGATTATAAGAAAGAAAGACGTGTTTTCATAGTTTGAATTTCTTATTTTCCATTATTTTAGACACCCTGTAACTTTTTCAAAATACATAAAAAAAATTTGGTGATAGAACTGAAGATTTTTTTTCTTGGCTCGCTGATCAGCGCCAGGCCTGGACCAGACCAGACTTTCAAGATGATAAGAAAGAAAGTCATGTTTTCATAGTTTGAATTGTTTATTTTCCATATTTTTAGACACCTTGTAACGTTTTCAAAGAAGGTAAAAAAAATTGGTGATGGAACTTTAGATTTTATTCTAATGGCTCGCTGATCAGCGCCAGACCTGAACCAGGCCAGACTGTCAAGCTGATACAAAAAAGGCTTATTTTTATACTTTGAATTTCTAATTTTCATAATTTTAGACACCCTGTAATATTTGTGAAGTATGTCAACAAAATTTGCTAATGGAACTTGTGATTTTTTTCGTTCTTGGCTAGCTGACCAGTGCCAACCTGGGCCAGAACAGACCTTCCAGGCTAGATGGTCTAGATAAAGTCAAACCTGAGCCAGACTGGCGTCAGACCTGAGCCAGATCAGTTTTTCCAGACTAGACAGTCTTGATATGTAAATCCAGACCTGGGCCAGACCTGTAACGAGACTGCCCGGACATTTTTCCACACGGATCAGATTTTTGTGTTATAAATTCTCCAAAAAATTGAACATGTGCTTGAAATTTCTTTAGCTGTGATAAAAGAAAGATGCCACTGTTATTTTAACTGGTAACATAATTTTTCTTCGTTTGAAATTGGTGTATTTGTCCTTTTTGAACAATTTTTATACTAACTAATCACTTCTTGATAGGACGCGTTCTTTTTGTTTTACTCGCGAAAAATAACATTGAAAACAATAAATAAATAAGAAATTTGTAGAACAACGGCACAAATTACGGGAAAAAAAAGATTTAACCAAATTTGTTTACCCAAAATAGAGCTACAAATTTGTTATTAATCACTTTTTGATATGCCACTTAGTTTTGGGCTTAATCATAAAAATTACATTAAAAATAAAAATGATAAATTTGTGGAAAAACGACAAAACGTGCAAAAGCAAATTGATAGAAAAGTCTAAATGTCTGTCGAAAATCGAGCGCGCAGCAAGAGTGTCACGATGAGAATGTGTACCTCAAAGCCTACAGAACTTTGAGGCCCTTAATCTTTAAACATACTTAATTCAGTAGAAAATGTAGAATATGAAGGCGCATATAAATACAGTGAAACCCTTTAAAAGCCCTCCCTCCTATATCCCTTCCGAGAACTGAAGCCGCGCCCCAAATTCGAAACCATAGGAGAGTTTCACTGTACTTCGAATGAAAAGAAATGTTTTTGGTAAAGTTTCATTCTAGCATTCTAAACGCAAAGCTCAATCTCAAATCTATTATTATTACACCATTAAGCCATTTCCCTTTCGGGGTAGGCGTGACTCACTCGGCAGGAGAAAGGAGTAGTGTGTGGAAGGGATAGAGATTTTTCAGATTGATCCAGAATTCTCGTGCTATTTAAGTAAATAACACGTTCGTTCCGCAACACTGCTCCGACCCAGGTTGCTGATCAATCTCTCTAGCAATCACCCCAAGCGAAGAACCTCACGAATTCGTTATGTAAGGTTCCCCACTTGGGTCCATTAATAGCCAAGGTCTTTGTTTCAGGCGTCGTTCACTCTACTGACACTCTTTTTATTAACTATTTTCCGCCATACTTTCCTGTCCTGGCATACATTTAACTATTCTGTTTTTTGCTGGAAATTTAACAGTTTTGTCCAGAATGCTTCTTCTCAATCTGTTTTTCGCTTCTTCAAAAGACTAACACTTTTCCTCCCTCTTTATCTCTCCTTCACTTCTTTCACTTCTCTCTTTCTCTCTCCCCTCTCTCTCACACTCACTCTGAGACTCTGATAGTAGCAGCTGTGTATAGCGGCATGCGCTCATATATAACAGTGTGTGGCGAAACGCGCTCTTCTTGATGGTCGTGATTCGCACACGTGCTAAATGGTTTTAATACAATTACTTATTTATTTTGAACCTACTTCCAAATCGTCTAATTCATTCGAGTAATATTTCAACCATCTTTAATGTTTAAAGAGTTCAAAGAAAAGCCACTTCCATTTACGTCATATGGATTTATCACTTCCACCGGGCGTTTCACGAAGGCTCACGTGTTTTTTTTTTTTTTTTTAACTCATATATGCGGGTTTAAAATTTAACTTTCTCTGTAAAGAATTCGCCTTTTAAAAAAAACTTCAATTACTTGGTTGAAAGTGGCATTTCTCAGTCAAATTATATATCTTATGTTTGAAAATTCATCATTTTATTTAAAAATGCAATTATTTGTTTTATGGAAAATTCGACCTTCTGGGATTTAAAATTTATTTTTCTTAGTAAAAAAGTTTATGGTTCGACATTCATCCCCTTTGGTTGAAAATTGAACTACCTTCTCAAACTAAAATATTTGTCCTTTTTGGTAGAAAAATAATCTTTTTTGATTGAAAACTCAACTGCTTTTCTGAAATGCAATACCTGCGCATTAATTTTATTCAAAAGAATTTATACCCCTATTATTCCCTACTTTTCCGTTTCATGAAAAGTCACGCCATTTCCCGTGTTTACTTATATGTTTTTTTCTTTTATTTCAGGGTTTAATGAATGAAAACAAATGAAAAAAACTAACCTAAAAAAAGAAGGAGGGTATTTGTATTGTAACGTCATCAGGGGGATTCAAAATGTTTGCGTGATGATCTGTGACGAAGATGGGGAGGAGTTAAAAAAGTATTAAAAATATTTGGGTTTTGGAAAAGACTTTTGATGTAACATCGCATATCGGCAGGGAAAAAGAGGTTCGATTTTTTAGCCCAGGTGTGTTTTGACTCCAGTTCGGTGAGACTGCGCGTCTCCTGAATCTGCGATAAGAATCTGTCACCCGTGAGTGGCTGCTACACTAATGCAACAAGATATCCACGCCAGATAAAATGCCTCGATGTTTGACCAGTCACTCCTGAGGTAGCCAATATTTTTTTTTTAGTATTGCACATCTTTTCTCAGCGTTCTATATAGATTAGAGGAATTTTTTATATATTTTTGCTAAAAATGTGTCATATCTATTTTTTGTTCTCAATTTTACCCCACGACTATACGAAAGAAATATTTAATCTTCAGATCTGATTTCAAAGATTTCTCGCGCATTGTGGAAATCTAAAACAATGCAGTATTTATGACTATTTTAACGGTGTTCTTTT
The DNA here is from genome assembly GCF_010883055.1 of Belonocnema kinseyi. Classification (NCBI taxonomy): domain Eukaryota; kingdom Metazoa; phylum Arthropoda; class Insecta; order Hymenoptera; family Cynipidae; genus Belonocnema; species Belonocnema kinseyi. Next base: position 72,196,204 of record NC_046658.1, read on the forward strand.
TCTGCCTTCGAAATAGAATAATAGATAGTGAGAAAAAGGGTCGTGAATCGAAAAAAATGGGTAAATGGATGAGTGAATCTGGTATTCTGGTGGGTATTGTAGTTCACGGAGATATACGACTCTCACTTCCCAGAAACAGATTGTATTCTGACGAAGATGAGACCAAAGATCGTTACACACATACCTGAGGCTGAGCTGAACGATTTTTCTAGGAGGGACTGATCCTGGTTCTCCTGAAAAAATCACTTTTTGAATTCTGCGCTCAGTCACTTGGTCAGGATTTTGGTTCCTCGAACGATTTGTGACTCGTTCGGATCAAGGTTCAGATGCCATCCACCCATTACATAACTATTGCATTCCGAATTATTTGGAATCCTGTTCGAAGGTGCAATAAAGGAACTGAGGAAGAATGCTGGCCTCGAATAGGCCACAGACCACACTGACGTGAAGAATTAAATATTCTGATTAATTCTTCAAAGGTTTAAAAGTTTTGCTCAGGCGTTTAGTGTTCAGAAGAAATATAATATCCTTTAGTCTTAATATTCCTGCTTCACAAATTTACATTTGTAGAATTATGTGTCAAATTAAAATTAAAATAATATATTATTATGTGTTTAGCAATTTGTAATTGTGTAGTAGTCAGTATAGGGTTGAGTGAAAATACTGAAATCAATCGCATCTTTCTAACCGGGTAGAAAAGTTGTATTTAAACTTTCCTGTAATATACAACTATATAAAATTTGAAATAAATCAAAAAGTGTTATAGATGTTACAATTGTTTGAAAATTTATAAAAAAACGGTCTTTGAACAGATATAATATATTTTGAATGAAATGAAAAAAATGAACTTGTATCATTTCTTAATAAAAGCGTTTAAAATGTAATCATTTGAAACTCGAATCTTTTTTAACAGAGCTGTCAGAATTGAAGAATTTCATGGTAAAAGTGTGAAAATTGGACAATTTCATTAGAAAAGATTTGAATTGAAGAATCTCAAAAATGAACGAATTGAAAATCAATTTTCCAACAAAAAAAAAATTAATTTTTTTGACAAGGTTTTATTAAAATATTTTAAAAAGAAACAAAATATTTGCAAAGCGATAAAAATTGAATATAGGGTGTCCCAGACTCAAGTTTCCATACTTATATGGCTGTTTAAAAATAAAAATAATAAATTGAAAATTCCTTTTCCAAAAATAAGTTGAAGTTTTAGATTTTTAGTTATAAAATATTTAAGCTGAACCAATCGAGAGCGCGGTATAAACAGTCGTGCATATGACAGCGGATGTATAACGTAGTCACCGCTGTTAATCCGTCCCAAATCTCACCTCGGTGCTCGGTTCACAAATTCTGCGTAGAACACTCACGAGCATACGCACGCCTGTTTATACCGTGCTCCTGATTGGCCCAGCCTAAATATTTTGTGACTCAAAAACTAATATAATTGAAAGCATTCAAAATTAAGTAATTAAATAATTTAAAATTGTAAACTTTTCAATTTTAATCATTTTCAATTCAAAGCGATTAAAATTTGACTACATTTGTACCATATATTAGCAAACGTGTAAATAAAAAATTCTGTAAATGTCAATCATAAAATATCATTTTTTGGGGCTTATGGGTAAGGGCAGAAAATTTATAAAGAGAGATTTTTGTCATAAGCGATTGAACTGATTTTCATCAATAAAAGAAGTTATACAATTCTGATGAAAACGCAACTAAAAAAAGTTTTGAATTAAAAAAAATTGTACAGGCAAGGTTTTAGAGAAGCACCTCCAATTTTCTTAAACTATCTTTACGTTATCTAATTCAATATATTTTTCACAAATTGATCGGAGTGGGCGGGACATTAAAAAAAATATTTCTTTTTTTGTCACATTTAAACGAAATTCTGACAAAATATTTCGTTGGGTTGTAAAACATAATTGTGTTCATTAAAATCGGTGCAGTCGTTTTCGTGAAAAGCTACTTTTTTTATTTTCCTTTCCCTTACATAGCACCTTTTAACAAAATGTGATTCCAAGATCAATTTGAAATCTAAAAATAATTTCCAATAGTTTCATTTTTCTTTGCTTTTATTTTAAACAACACAATTTTTATCATTTTAATTTAAAATCGCCTAATTTGTAACACTTCCTTCCATATTATTATCCCTTCTTGAATTTTTCCAATTCAATATTTATTAATTTTAAATTATTAATTGCTTGAATCTTCCATTAAAATTCTGACTATTTATACTACATTGCAAATTAAAAATTAAAAGAAAATCATACAAAACAATATTGCTATATTTTAGAATATTTTAAAATAAAATAGAATTAAATTTCCAACGTTAATTTTAATTATAAAACGGAGCAGTCGTTAAAAATAATTTAGTTTCAAGTTGAGCATTACGATTGTTAAAATTCAATCATTTCAATCCAAAGTGCAGAATTGATAACTTGAAAAATTACGATAAAGCATTTCCATGCAAAGGGAACAGCTTCATGATCTTGTATATTTTCAAAAAATTCGAGCTTATTGATACACAAACAATTTGTCTCTTATTTATAATTCCGAACAAAAGACATTAAGGTTTAACATTTTCGGCTTAACTTAAACTAGTTTACAGTCATTTTTTGCATTTACTGCCGTTATATTTTTCTAAGGTATTTTGGCCTGCAAAATTCGACAATCACATTGAAAAATTTTGTATGGATAGGTTTTCAAACTATGAATTGTGAATTATAAATTTTTTTCGACTATAGCTTTTCCCTGTGAACCATATTTCAAGTGAGAAACGACCAAAGACCAATGTTTAATAACGACAAATCTGGTTTGAAAAGGTATAAAGGTAAATATAATCGAATCTGTAACGAATATTACCGCCATTTACTTAGTAAATTCGTGTTATTTGTTTAATTCCATCATTTTAAGTAGACGTATATTTTACTTTATTTTTGTGCACGCACGCGCTCGTGTGTGTATATGTGTTTGAAGATGAAGAAGTATAAATAAGTCACGTGACGAACGTATTTTATCCAAACAATATAATTGAATTACATGAAATACGATGAATTGAGCTAAATTGACTGTAGATTGAACTATGTTTTGTTTCACTTCTATTAATTAATGTTACTAGCTTTTTCAAAGCTAGAGTCTTTTATTTTCTTTTTATCAGAAACTGTATTCATTTCCAACTCAAGACACTCGGCTTCGTAATGAGCAATATATCTTGTAATTCTCTCAAAAAGTGCTTCTCACCCGCATGCCATAATATCAGTTTCATGTTGCAGCCATAAAAATAATAGAAATTTAATTTATTTTCCAATAATACTAAATTACATTGTAGTGAATTATATCAAACCAAATATGTCGGTAAAATCCAGTTAAATAATCAACTTTTTATCTATTAGACGAAAATCATGTTCTCCAAAGAGTTTATAACTTTCATTATAAAAATTTGGAACATTTTATAAAATTTTATCCGAATCAAAAAATACGTTGAATTGTTTACATTTTTTTTGTATAAAACAAAAACTTTACAATCATTTTTGAAACTCTCTAAGTTAATCTTGTTATAATTTAAAATTTTTTAAAATTATTTATGCAAGATAGCATGAATTATTAGTTGCACATTGATATGAGAGCAACCTTTGGTCTGGCATTAACAATAGGAAGAAAAAAATAGGTCAGCAGAGTACAAACCATTTGACAAACAAAGGTCAAAATCACGTTAACCCCCTACCTATGTGCATAAACTACATGAATTAACATTAAATACCGTCAAAACCATCAGTTCATCCTTTTCCATAAGCCCTGCCCTTGCAAACTGATTCCGAGCGGAACGAAACGTTTGGAGTGTTACTTTCGGAAATTGGTCACGGTGCTCTTTGGGGCGATTTCACCAAATACCAATTGAAAAACTGGCATCGCACGGCTTAAGTTAAGTTAAGCGACTACAACTAAAGAAAAAATGAAAAGGGGGAAGAGATGTTAGCAGCAAATAACAGAGAGGAAAAGGAGAGAAGATGGTCGAGTTGTTAGGAGCAGAAATTGGTGAGAAAGAGACAGAGGAGGCAAAGACGAAACGAGTCAAAGTTCTTTGGGCATTGAGGCCCTCTCGGCCATAAATAATGCCGAATGTTGAGCCCCATAAGTCAGGTAGATTCATTCCTGCACGGATACTCCGCGAACCCCCCCTTTAGAAGCCATTCTATGGTGTTTGGATGTGGTGGTTTTCAGAGTCACGCCCTGAAGGCGACCGAAGGGGGACAAGCGTTAGCCGCGAGGGTGTATGGGAAAATAGCTCGATACAGGTGTAATATATTTATCCCGGGACATCTTTATAATCTGTTAACCTCGATGGAAAATAATCTTCTGATTCTTGGACCTGGTGGGCATCTGCGACCCATCTCACTCGACCCCATGAGAATTACAAATAAATCGGGCCATCGATTTGAATAAACCATTCTTCCACAAATCGACCAACCCCCAAGAGATTTCAAGTATTAATTTTCATTTACATCGACCTTCCTTCTCAAATCATTTAATCCTGATGTATACACACAGATTGACCAACTACCATATTGAGCTAGAAAATCGCATCAGAACATTGCACGATGAGTATTTTTGATTTACTATATAATTTAGTCTTTTATTGTTTTTGTAGAATCTGTTAGCAACAAAATATGTTGGTTTTAGAGGACGTTGGGCGAAAATTTTTTTCGGATTTGATAAAAAAATACGTGATGTTGTGAGCAATTTTTTTTTAAATTTGTGCCTAACCCTTTTTATGGCAATGATAATTTTTTTTAAACTTGAATTTTCGAATTTTTCTTACTAATAACGATTGATTTGACAAAATGTTAAGACAAAAATTTCTTATTTTAATAAGTACAAGAATAGTCATGGCCACACAAATTATTTGGCCTACATCAAATGTACATCAGTTCTTCTTTATATGAGCACGATTTTAATAACGGAAAATTTCGTTCTCTAGTTCTAGTAAATAGGAATCTCTCGTTTTTTTTTAGAAAAATGCCTGAATTAAATTTTTTAAACAAAAAATTATCGTTGTCACAAAAATAAATTAGCTCACATGACACTCACAGAATGTCGTCTTTATACCAACACAAATTTAACAAAAAAAATTACAAATAATAAGAATTTGGATTTATTTGAAAATATTTTCTTTAAATTTTCCATAAAATTGATGGCATTTTGCTAATTTTAATTCTGTTTAAAATTTACCAAAGGACTTCGAAAAATAATTGTAAACCTCATTATAATATATAGAATGAAAATTTAATATTTGATTTAGGTCAAAAGTTATATAGTTGAAAAAAATAATAGGTGTTTTTTTTAACAAGCCTGAAAGTTTAAATACTCATAACTTCGTAAATAAAAATTTACTACGCCTTAAAGCGTAAGTACTTATACATGTATCTACGATTTGAAATGAATTCGGGTGATTCAGTGGGTATTGTTCAAAATTGGTATGTTTTGGCCAAAAAATATATTTTACTGAAGAATCCTGCCATTATGTTTTTATTATCGTAACATCAACTTTTCGCATGTTTTTAATAAAAGATTAATGAAAAATTGACAATTGAGGAAATAGTGAAATATAACTAATAATGAGTTCACCTAATTTAATAAGGGGCTCGCTCTTTACTATTATAGGTTAGACCTAATAGAAAACATTAAAAGTGCAATTATTTGTTTAATATCAATAGTATCCAATTGGTGACCTCGAAATCAAATAAAGTAAAGTGTGGACATAATGTAAACCATATAGTCCTTTACGTTGGATATACTCAATATGTGGTCTTGAAACAGTTTTCGAGTACCCCAGTGGGGTGCTCTTAGGCTACTCTATCCGATACGATCCCACTTTGAAGCAAAAGTGATTTTCTATAGCATTATATCGCGATAACATCAAGGTAATGCTATTCACTTGTTTGCCAGAAGAGGTCGATAAGCATCTTTATAGGGTTCATTTTATTATTAGAATGGCATAATGCGCTTATTTCTCTCAATAGAACTTCCGGAGAAAATACATAAGGAATTTGATTGATAGAATTAAGATGAAAGTATAAGTAATGAATCATATACAGTAGCGAAATAAACATATACGGAAAACATCATATACGAAAGAAAAAGAGAAGGAGGGGAATGTGGTTGGCTGCCTTCTCATTTTTCTTTCCTCTTTTTTATTTTTGTCCGATTTTTTTTCAGATTACAATATAATTTTTTGTTTTTGTTTATTCGTTGTGGTCCAAATTTGGTCGTTGGATTCTTGTTTTTTTTTTTTAACAGGAGTTTGCATCAATTTGATTATTGAACGTTGAAGGAAGCAAGAAACTGCTTTATAAAAAAATGAAAGGAAACAATAGTACAGAATTTGTCAACATGAGAAATAGTAGAGGGGAAATGATATTTGATGCAGACGGAATACTAGAGGCTTTCCGAGACTATTTTAGGAGACAATTCGGAGATGAAGCAATAGGACACCATAGCTGCTATGTCGAACACGATGCGATAGAAAACTCAATTCAGAAAGTCTGTGTCACTGAGGTTAGGGATATAACAAATAAACAAAATAATTGTAGATACAGCAGATCCAAAACTGTTTTTCCTTACTTCGACCGTTTTAATTTTCAATCAGTATTTCAGCTAAATTCAGCAATTTATTCGGTCTTTCGGTCAAGGATAAAGTCAAAATAAAAGCATCCGAAATAACATGTAAAATACATATTTATTTCTTTTTTAAAATCCTCAACGTTTCAACCAACACTGCGGGTCTTTTTTAAGAGTCGATATAAATATCTATAATTTAATAAAAAATTGCATGAGCGTAAACTTTGTAATAATTAGTGTCGTAAAAAGGATACTGGTTTGAACAAAATGAGAAAATTTATATTGAAACATACCTGAGTCAAAAAGCAATGTCATATTTTATAAAAAACAAACAGCGTCATTTTAAAAAAATGTTTTAAAAGAATAAAATTTTCTATTGATTGAAGGCTCAATGATATTGGAGAGGCTCCAACAATTTATGAAAATGTCACATAATTGAAACGACGTTTACAGGCGGACGATATAAGACTGACTGTTATGAAACATCGTAATTGCAGAGGTGACAAATATTAATAAACGTCTGATGAAAAGGCGCGCTAAAGCTTGAAGATACAAGATTGAATAAATTAAGTTGATTTAAGTAAAAAGAATTTAAAAAGGAGGGAGGGGGTTAAATACTTATCAAACACTTTAAAACTTATTTCAGGAAAACTAAGTCGTTTATAAAAAATAGTTTGGATCTCAAACAAAATCTTAATTACATTAGAACACCTCATACCCATTCATTAGTGTCGTTAGATGTCGTTCCAATGTTTGATAACATACCCCAGGATTTAGCTTTAGATTGTGTAGAAGAAAAATTGAATTTACATAAAAACTTAATGAAAATGTCAAAAAATGAAATTTTAATTGCTGTTAGAACTGCTTTTAATACTACAGTGTTATCTTTTAATAATACATTTTATAAACATTTATCAGGAACTAGAAATTTTTATTCTTTTAAAACATTTTTTTTTAATGATGTTTTCTAGCAAAATTTAAATTGATTCTTTTTCTTTTTGAAAAATCAATTTGACGAGAATATTCAAAAAAGATTTCAAAGTATTTAAACACATTTACAAACTTTTCATAAAAAGAATGTGGAAGGTTTTTAGGTGATTTTTTCAAATTTATCAGATCTTTTTGAAGGAAAAATTCGAATTAGTTAAAAAGATATTAAGAATTTTTCGACGTTTTAAAAATATTTCAAGATTGTTTATGATTTGAAGAGAAATAAGTAAAACTTTCAATTAAAAACGTGCATTTTTTAACATTTTGGAAAAAACTTTTGAATAATTTTGAAAGGTTAAAAGAATTAAAAAATAATTATACAAAATGTGAAAGGTTTGTGGAAATGTATAGGTGCAATTTTTATAATTTTTTCATAATTTGTTAGAAAAATTCGAGTTAGTTTACAAGAAAAGAACTAATTTCAGAATTTTTGAAGAGATTAAAAATATTCTCAAACTTAAAAATTTTGCCGAAAATCTATCAAATATTTCATAATTTCTTCCAAATTTCTAAAAGTTCTAAAGTTTGAAAGAAAAGTTCTGTACATTCTTCTAAATTCATTTCTAACGTATCTGCAATCATTAGATATATTTTTAAGTTTCTGTGAAATCGTAGACAAAAATTGGCTTTATACTTCAAAATCAAAATGGTAATACTGATTATCCTACTCTCATATATACAAATGTGTTAATATCTATAATAGGTTATTGTTAGAAGATGTGTTTTAGTGTTAATCAAATTCAATTTTATTTCCTTTTGAGTTTTTTAATTTACTTATATTAATATTATCTTCACAATTATTGAAAAAAATATGGAAAAATCTAATCACAAATTTATTAATATTGTTAGTATCAAAACAAAAATAAGAAATTGACATTTTACGAAAAACTCAGTAAAAGCTTTCTATCGAAACTTACTCATAATTGACTCTTTTAGAAAAGCATAACTTAAAAGTAGCAGTAAAAAAGTTATTGAACACCGTTTTGATCAAAAATGGGTTTATTGCATACAAAATGGATAACGAATTAATTTCCTACAGCGGTAAAAGGATTGGTTTGAAATATAATTTTATTATCATTCACAATTTTTAATAACATTTTAGTTTAGCGATATTTTTTGAAATTACTATCATTTAATCACAAAAGAAAGAATATAAAATTTCTTATTTTTGAGGATTTTTAGCAAAAAAATGTCTGTAATACTGTTATATCACCGATATCACGATCTTTAATTTTTATTTTATCAGGAAAAAATAATTTGTTTGTTATTATCATTCAACATACCCATATTTCGCGAATAAGTTTTTATTTTTGTAACAAATTGAAAATTCCATTTCTAATCGCTATTCAAAGCTGATTTTGAAAACCCATGAAATTTGTATCTCCAAATTCTCTGTCAGACGAGCCTGCTCCAGTTTTAGGTAAGTGTCACTTTCAGATTGTCAACTTCAACATCCACTTCATCAGACGTCGATATGTTTTTGTAATAAAACTGTTTTGACTTAAATTGAGCAATTCTTTATCTCGGAAGTGGATACTTGCTTCATCTTTTAACGATGATTTCGATTTTACAGGCTTCTTTTTCTCTGTTTCAAAACATTTCTATTTTGTTGTTTGTCCAGTTCTGTACTGACACCTTCCGTTCTTGTAATTTAGACAGTTTTTCAAAATTAACAAAAAAATTGTATTGGTTTAATAGATATGTAGAAATTTTAGAAGTTTTGAAGCCTAAAAATCTCAAAGAGAATATTCTTCATGTTATTAACATTCAAAATTAATGAAAATTTTTGTTCATTGTTTTCTAATCTAAAAACAGTGAAAAAATATAATAATATGATACATTGAAAATAATGCAGTTATAAAATAAATGCCGAAAATATATTTCGTTCATTTGAAAGTTCAGACTTTGCATTACAAGAAAAGGTTCTTGGTACTCAGATAGTTGAAATTCGTCACCATTCCCCTTCTACTGTTTTTCGTAGGAAGCCACCATCTGGCTGTCTCGTCTCAGAATCCCGAGACGATACGAGCGATATATAGATTCTCCGATACCAAAACGATACGAGACAAAACCGAGACTGGAGTCTCGAAAACCGATACGAGAAAAACCCGAGATTTTTCGATACGATATCCAGACAGTCTCGTATCGAACGACATCACTACTTATTAGGTACCGTAAGTAAAATATACTCAAAAATACTTATTCGTAGGGTAATGAAAATAACAGAAGCAAAGATTTTGGAAGTCCAAAGTGGGATTATGCCAGGAAGGTCAAGTACGGATCAAATATTTAGCTTAAGGCAAATAACATAAAAAAGTCTGAGAGTAGGAAAAAAAGTTTTCTGTGCATTTGTTGACCTAGAAGAAGCTTTTGACAAGGTAGATAGAAATAAACTTTGGGAAGTCCTGAAAGAGTATGAAGTCAATGAATGGCTCCTATAAGCTATAAAAATAATATATACGAGTAGCAAAACGAGTGTAAGGGTGAATGGGAAATTGAGTGACTGTTTCGATATTGTTCAAGGAGTTAGACAAGGATGCGTTATGTCTTCATGGTTATTTATATTATTTATGGACAAGTGTTTAAGAATGGCTCTTTTCGACGAAGAGAGTGTGGATCTCGAAACAGTAAGGGTACGTGGGTTAGCGTTCGCAGATGGTAAGGTTATAATGGCAGAGTCAATCGACGACGCAAATAAAGCAAAAAATATGATGTTCAAAGGAATGAATGAGAAAACACTATGCAATATTGTATTAAATGACGAGAGAATTGAACAAGTTAATAAGTTCGTATACCTTGGGAGCTTATTTACTAGGGACGGGAAGATAGATGAGGAGTTAGATAGACGCATAAACGAAGATAAGAAGGTTATTAGTAGAGCAGGCCCCCTTATCAAAAGTAAAAATATATCAAATAAAGCTAAAATGGCAATACATAATTCTATATTTATACCGTCTGTACTATACGGTAGCGAGACATGGACTTATCAAGAAAAAGATAAGAGTAAATTTAACGCAATTGACATGAGATTCTTGCGCCTAATATGCGGAAAAACTGTGATAGACACAGTGAGTAACGAGATAATTCTCAAAGAACGTGGTGCAAAAGAGACGCTACTAGACGCATGGGAAAGATATCGGTTAAGATGGTTCGGGCATGTTGAGAGAATGCCAAATGAACGACTAACGATACAAGTGTATCAAGGTGAAACAATGGCAGCGTGCCCAGAGGTAGACCGCGGAAAGAATGGTTGGAATGTGTGAATGAGACCCTAGTTAGAAGAGACATAAGAAGTCACAGAAACACGAGAGCCTGCATGAAAAAATGCATGGACATAAAAGAAGCTAGAGAAGTATTCCAGGACAGGAAAGTATGGCGGCAAATAGTTAATAAAAAAGAGTGTCAGCAGAGTGAATGACGCCTGAAACAAAAGACCTTGGCCACTAATGGGCCCAAGTGGGGAACCTTACATAATGACTTTGTGATGATCTTCACTTGGGGTGATTGCTAGAGAGATTGATCAGCAACCTGGGTCGGAGCAGTGTTGCGGAACGAACGTGTTATTTACTTAAATAGCACGAGAATTCTGGATCAATCTGAAAAATCTCTATCTCTTCCACACACTACTCCTTTCCCCGCCGAGTGAGTCACGGCCTACCCCGAAAGGGAAATGGCTGAATCGTGTAATAACAAATAGGATTTTTAATTTGGATTTTAATCTAATTTAAATTTCTTAAATTTTGAGCAAACATTCAATAATATAGATTGTGACCTCAAAAAATAAATTTTTTTTGTTAATTATTATTGAGTACTTACCCCTTATTTCTGTTCTACTTGGTGAAAAAAAATTGCATAATTTTCTATTAAGAAGAAAAAATGAAACAATTGTAACTTTTAATTAAGATTAGTGTAATATCATAGTTATAGACACAAAAATATATCGTAAATATATTAAGAATTAAACATAAAAAAACTATCCTTTATATAGGGATTGACAAATAAATTTCTACATGTGCCTTGTCTATGAGAGAAGCGCCCTCTTACTATCAATCTAAAATCAAATTTTACTAAAAAAATTTGATTAATAATGAAATACTTAAATTTCATTATTAATCCAAATAATTTAGTTGAGATTACCTATTGGTCATAGTATTTAGTATATTATTTTTTGAATTCTTAGTACAAATACAGTTTAAGATTTTCTTTAAAACGTATCGTGTAATTACAACACCAGTATCTGCTTCAATCTATAACTTTTTTAACTTCTTGATTCTAACAGCCTATGTTATATATTATATATTACATTTATTCTCCTCATTGGTATAGGTAGTATTAATTTACTGTTAAACACGCATACAGTTACAGGAGCATATAGAAAATGTCACCTACTTTGTAAATGAACCCAATTCGAATTAATTTATTTGCAGAATATTTATTTTATTCAAACGACGATTTTTTAAATTAAAAAGATCAGTATTTAAATTTTTTAATATTTATAAATGTATATAATTATTTACTTGTACTAATCCTATATCAATTCATAGGGCGGGATAAATATTTCTTTTTGTTTACAATCATTTTTAGCACAAAAAGAAAAAAAACACGTTTGAGCTCTTTTTGAGAAAACTCAATTTATTTATTTTTTCAAAGAGGTTATTCGACATATTTTGATGAAAATAAATTACCAGTGGAACTTTATTTTCTCAAAAAGTTCCCCAGGAGCTGAATATATTACGGGAACAGGAACCCTGCAATATTTTTAAATAAAGGTTTAAAAAATTGATGATAAATTAATTTTCTTCTTCAAATTGCTCCTTTCAAATCCATCCCCAAGTCCCAAATACCTGTATAAGAATTAAAGTATATTATTAACTTTCCTGTGAAACAAACAAATATGAATTCCTAAGCATCGCCACTGGCAACTTACCAGCGATGTCTAGGAAATGAGGCATTTAAAAAAATGAGAATTTTATATTAAAAAAAAAACTTTTCACTAAAAATCGATTTCTAAGGGCTATATCTCCGAAACTTTTAGAAATAGAACTTTCGGTATGTTTTTTTTTTTATAGAGAAATTCATACACCTTAATCCTCATACAGAAACTTAGGACTTAGGATGGACTGGAAAGAAAGAATTTTCAAAAAACTATTTTTTTCATTTGTTGTAAGATATCCTTTATCAAGCTCCTGGATGACTTTTTAAAATATTTCTAAGCCCATCATAATGATTTGATCCAATAAAGTTTCACTGTTAATCCAAGAAGTTTAAACCTTGAATTAACCAAAAAAAAACCGGGAGGTGCAAGCCCTCTTTAGATCGAGAGTCGAGATCCAAGATCCATCGAGACTTGGATTCTACTCTATATATAGTTATATAGTGTATATCTATACTAATGTACTTCTTCGATGTTTAGAATTTTTTATTCCTTTATTATAATATTCAAATTGTGTGTGTATTTTAAGTTTCTCCACATTTGTATTATTCATTCAAAATCTTTCTCTCTTTTTATACACCGTTAAACAATAATAATAAGAGTCTCGTATATTTAGCGCACTTATACAAAGAGAATCAGTGCAAAGAATGTATCCCTCTTAATATTCCTTTGATGTGCAAAGACCTAAGCAAGTTAAGAGGAATGAATTAAACAACATAACGATTATGATCGAGATGGTCGTTCCGCATCGATTCGTCTGCTTGCGTGTTATTCACGACGAATTTCTTCGAACTCATTGAATACTGGCTAACTTATGTGCTGGTCGTGTGCGGTACGTCATGTCGGTCGGTCATAATGCAAAACTAAATTAGAGTTGAGAAAAAAGTCTAGAGACTGAATACTGATTAATTGCACCACAAAAATTATGAATTATGCGATCCATTGATTTCAAATTACTTTTAAGCATGCGTTTTAAGAGTAAATTAAATTATACAGGTTCAATTATTTTTTATGTAAAGATCTTACAATTTTAAGATAAAGGAAACATACCGCTGCTTATTAATAATATTATACAATTAGGCGTTATAATTTCGGGGATCAAGGAGTTCATACAAGAAAAGTAAGAAAAAGCAGTTTACAAGGAGGTAGAGTGGGGGGTATGTATTTTCAAATGGTTATACAATACCCGTATTGCTTATTGCAATAACGCGTTTATTCCGCAATACTGCCGCCGACCAATATCTCTAGAAATCACCCCAGGCGAAGAGCTTCACAAGGTCATAATGTGTCATAGATTACCAATGGCACTCTTCAACGCACATTTTGGGTTGTTTACATCGGTAAGATAAGCTGGACGTTCTAATAAATAATCAAGAAAAAAAAACTTGCCAGAAAATATTGATTGATTATAACCCACTAGTCATATATATGTTGTTGAAGTGAATTGTAACGGGAAGGCTGTTGAACTCCAGCTCTAACCTCAAAATCTAATCACCTTACTTTAATTAACAAATATTAGAATTAAATTATTTACAAACACTAAGCAGTACTCCTTTTTTATAATCAAGTAAGTATGCACATGGAAAAACATCTTATTTTAATAATTTTCGCGTCAAATGAAATTTAAAATGGTAACATCAACTAACCTAAACATTCGGAACTTTCACATTACGTAACAATTATCAAAGTAAACTCAGCTTAGAACTTGATTGTTACAGGCTTGTGGAAAATGTATCTAATTTATCTTACCTGGTACGAAATGGTTTGAGCAAATTCTAGCATTTCTGATCAGCGACTCACTCAAAGGACCAAGTATAATCGCACTTATCCATTGTTCACGTCTTTTTTTCGAAAACTCTATTTGTTCTTGAGAAGTATACTTTCCACCCGGTCTGACATACTTTTTATTTGTTTCTTTTATAACACAGTGAAACCCTTTAATAGACATCCTTTCTATTGCCCTTCCGAGAATTGTCGCCGCGCCGCAGGTAGGTGTAACAGGAGCTGTGCGGGATGCGCGAAGTCTGCGGTTGTTACTCAGATGAGCACTCAAGCGTGAACAATCAAAAGCGAAGTGGGATATAATGAATCAATTCCCACACAGAGTCAGCCTCAAAATTGGCGCTATAGAAGAGTTTCACTGCAGTTGAAATTTTATGAAATGATATTCCACATTTGAGTGCTCGCCTGAGTGACAACCGCAGAACCCACGCACCCCGCAAAGCTAATGTTACACCTACCTGTGGCGCGGCGTCAATTCTCGGAAGGGCTACAGAAGGGAGGGCTATTGAAGGGTTTCACTGTGATTCAAAAAATCTAACCACAAAATTTAATATGGCGTAACTCACGTAATATTGTAAATTGACAAAAATCCTTTGTGTGAACATTTTTTCTTTTATAGTACTATAATTCCACTAGGTTTCATTGACACTTTACAGGCACACCTCAAAAAAATTACGTAATTGGCACATGGAGTACTTTGTACCCTAGCTTAGAAAACATGCAATAATTCTGAATGTTATTAACATTGCGTTCTGAAATTTGTTTACATATATTTCAAATCTGTCTTTATTCTACTCATTCGTCATAACTGCAGAGTGTTTATTTTTTAATGGCGAAAAAAAGTATTATAAAATAGAAATACGGAATCTTGAGAAAGTTTTGGGGTATTTTGGACCCCCAGCCCCGCCCCGATGCCAGTTAAGGGTTATAATCGAACTTTCACTTCTAGATCCTGATATTCCTGACATGTACTGGCACTATAATTAAAGTTTCTTTTTTTAAATTCATTTAAAAGTAATTTTTAACTTTTTCAATCTCAATTAACCTTCCGTTAGTCACGCGCTTTTTCCTCCCATCGATAGTCGCACTGCACCTATGAGGTGATTTCTCAATTTTTACCAGTATTAAAAACTGATAAGCGTCTGGGCGCATTAAAAGCCCATGTCTGAAGGAAACAACAAAATGTATGTAAATAACTAAATAAATAAATAATGTATAAAATAAAATGTATGTAAAATAATTTATTATATTTGAAAATGTAAATCATGCACCTGTGAGGTGCGCGCGACTAACAGAAGGTTAATGGGATACTTGAGTGACACTTTGCGTTAATCGCGATGAGGAAGCCGCGCGTGTAATTGCGAGCTTTTTGTTTGTCTCGTTATTCCTGGATGAAATAAGGCAAACGAGTGAAAGAAATGGTCTTCTGACCCAGTAGTGGACAGGGTCTATGTATGTGATCCCAACATAACTCCTGATTCGCAAAAAACGCGTACACGCTCGCCCTCTGATTGCTTCGTTAGGCATCATTCACAATCGGCGTACCTCGAGATCGTTATTCGCGATTACGGACAAGAAATAACCCACAAGAAATGATCTTATATGGAAACCTGAATTTAAAAAAAAATAATTTATTGCTTTTTTTACACAGACTAAATTTAAATAAGTCCTAATTTGACTAATTCAATTGAACCAACAAGTTTTCACAGGAAAGTCAGTCAAATCTAATGACAAAAATAATCAGATTAGCAGACGGATCATTCAATGCTGATAATTGAATCGTTCTTCTGGTCATTAGCAAATTTATAAGGCCCAATTTATTTCAATCATGATCGAGTCACAGAACCGTTTTCCAACAAATGCTGTTTCGAACAAAAAATTTGTTCACTAGGCTTCGCGTTCGATGATGTATTTATCTCGGGCTTCGCGCTCGATGATGTAGTTACCTTGCGCTAAGCGCTCAATATTTCTATTTTTCCAACATAATTCGTGCACACACCTTTCAAAATTAAAGGTCAAAACACTAACCACTGTAATTTAGAAATTATGAATTCTCTTTTGTTCAAGCTCCTTCGGCTTTAGGCAAACGCATTCTAATCACGTATCTCGTGTTTTGCAGTCGATTTAGTCCAAAATGTCAACTTTTCAGCATTATGTTCAAAACACTTTTATATCAAATATAATACATTTTTTATATACCTATGCTTGGGTTTGTTTTTTCGGTTATTGCAAAATACACTACATATTTATTTATTATGATTACTTTAATATTTATTTCTCATGTTGCATTAAATTTTATTCTTAGCTGAGCTCAACCATGTATCATTTTAATAAATTAACATCATTATAATTTATAATATGCATTGAAATTTAAACATACTTATTTTTATTGTCTTGTTTTTATCATTTTTTATATATATTTTTTACAATCAAAACAAAATCTACTCATTCTATCTAAAAATTATTCATAACAAATGTGTAGATACTTTGTGGATAGAAAACTTTTGTCTATTAATTTTTGTATACCCTGTATGGTTTCGCAAAAAATTAAAAAATTTTATTTGTCAGGTAAATTTTACGACTGAAACCAAAACTACGCACCCTATCAAAAAAACCTTCATAAAAAATTGGTTGATCTTTTTTCGTTGAATAAATGTTGTCTCATTTAGTTTCGTAGCTTGTGCCGTTTGTACACAAATTTTATTTCATTTTTATTGTCAATGTTGTTCAAAAGCTTATTATTGTTTATATTTTTTTACACCATTAAGCCATTTGCCTTTCGGGGTAAACCGGTTTAGATTGATCTAGAATTCTCGTGTTATTTATTGAAATAACACGTTCGTTCCGCAGCAGTACTCCGACCCGGGTTGCTGATCAATCTTTCTAGCAATCACCCCAAGTCAAGCGCCTCACAAAATCATCATGTGAGGCTCCCCACATGGGTCCATTAGTATCCAAGGTCTTTTGTTTCAGGCGTCATTATCTCTACTAACTGACATACTTCTCTTGCTTCCTTGATGTACATACATTTTTTATGCAAGCTATCGTGTTTTTGCGGCTTCTTATTTCTCTTCTACTTATCCTATAAAAAGTTATTCATGAACAATTTTTAGATTTGTTTAGGTGCACAATTTTTGTCTATTCATTTCTTTCCGCATCTTACTTTGTTTGGCCACAAAATTGAGTTATTGCTTTTTCATTAGTTTTTAATTTTTATGTGATAAAAATTTGAATTTTCGATTTTTTAAACAAAATTGAAGTAGTTGTTAAAATAAACTTGTAGGGCCTTAAAAAAGTAACGTTTTTCCTTTCTTGACTTTTTCTTAAATCACCCTTTGTTTGGCTTCAAATGTTCATTTTTGTTTGGTTTATGTTTTATTTTTAAAAAGTTATAACTTTAGTCATTTTTATTTTATAAGAAAAGGTTATAAAGATAAATTGTATTTTTGTAAACTATAAATAGCTGTCGTTACAATTTTCAAATACACCAAACTCTGGCTTTCAGTCCAGTGTCGGGGGTTGCCTTCAAATAACCTTGGACGCCACCTTGGACGTGGTGTCGCCACCGATCTCGCTCTGCTCCCCTGACGACAAGACAACTATGACGACAGACAAACACCGCCATAAAAACTGTTTTGCCTTGTCTCACGGAGTCTTAAAACATCAACCTTTGATGAAATCCGCGAAATTCATTTTTCACATAAAACTAATACCATCTCATTATGGATTATAACGTTAAAATTGAAAACGCGAATTATCAGCGTGGTGTTCAAGACTGCAGGGTTGAAACCAAGTTTGGAACATTAGACAATCACGATACCATCTGAGCCACGATGACTCCCTGATAATACAATTTTTATTTACACATACAAATAACATTGTTTGAAATACTTTTATTATTTTAATTATATTCAAAAAGTTTCATGCAGTAACCATTTATCGCCTGACAGAATAATATATGAAATAGGTGCATTAAAATTTGATTGGATTTTTACGCAAATATATAAAATTTACATTTTTAACACTTCTACCTCAAAAAAAGTGTCAGTATATCAACACATGCATTGTGCACGATTCCACACGTCAAGTTCATATATTTGAAGTTAGAACGCCAACTTGTGATCTTGCGTGAAAAGTATTAAAATTAGACATATTTCAATTGTGGTAATGTGCATTAAAAGATTAACCAAAAAACGGTTCTTAATTTTTAATTAAGATATATAATATGCACTGGAATTTTACACATTTCGAATGAGATCTAAAAGTAATGTGGGAACTGAAGCACTTCTATTTATTCTATTTATAATTAATGGCGTATTGAAAATTGTAGAAAACATGGACAGTTTGGGAATATTCTTCTTCTTTTTAAAATGCATTACTATTTAAATTCTCGTGAACGGATCTTATTTTGAAGCTTGTTCTTAGAATCAATAGTTAATGTTTGATTGTGTCGGTTGGAAAAGGACATAAGGCCATAAGACCATAAGACACTTGTCATGGAGAGGTGATCAATCGAGTTTCTGACACTGCTATAGGAGGATTTATTTCTTATTTTCTGAGTCTGAAAGAATCTCTTCGATGAATGTGGAGGAAACTTGAAAAGCAGATGGTGTTGGGCATCAAGGACCATTATGATGGAATCGTCGCGTAAAAACGGAAAAGCTTTAACCCGCAAAACCAGGGCCAGTCCTTGTCCACGCGTGACATCTCTACTTTTGTTGAAGCGGAACCCACGTCGCTATTTGTTTGCCATTTATGCCCATTTAAACCGGAACCCGGAACCCTTGCTGGCGTGCGCTGGTGGTCTTTCACTGCTTATGTTCTCCATTTCAAGATGCCAAAGTCGCCTCCAACATCCAGCTGAGTATATTGTATATATATATGGTGTCTCAAACTAGAAAATTTAAACTTAAAAACAAATAATAATTAAATATATTTAAATATTGAAAAGAAATGCTTATTCGTAATTTTTTTTGCCAAACTATTTCTAAGCTCACGCTTTAAATTCAAATAGATAGAAGGTACAGGTAAATCAGTCATTTGATTTTAAGAAAAAAGGAAAATATTGTAAAATTGGTGTCCGGATGTTACATGAAAAATGGGCATTTGTAATGACCGGATCAATTTTTTTCAGTGACGATTGATGAAATATCTTATATTTTTGTAGGGAATTAGGCGACATGCATTTTCCCAATTTGCAAAAAAAAATTCCATAAAGTTACGATTATTTGAATTTTTTCGTCTATTTAGAAAATAAAATTTTAAAAGTGACTTTAAATTTCTACAAGTTTTCTTTCAAAGTTCGCCAGGACATTTGATTAAAGTATATTAATTAAAAAACGGGGGCGATTTGTTTGAAATTATAAAACGCAATTTTCACAAAAAAAAAATATATTTTTCCCAAGTTTTGGATAATTTCGAATTTTCGCATTTTTCTTGAAAAAAAAAAGATGAACAATCTTGTCAATATAAAAGCATATAGAAATGTTAACACCTAGAAAAGTTAAAAAAACATTGGTTTTTCTTGATATCTTGCACAACAAGGAAGAATTGAACATTTCATTTTCACACCGAAAATTCTCCCAGCCTCATAATATACTTTAAAAAATACTTGTTGCTTCCTTTAATAACAATTCATATTTCGTCACTCAGATCTTATATGTGATTTGAAGTGTAAAGCCTGCCTGATTTAAAATAAATGCGGTCTTATGAACTTACAAATAATATATTTTTCTACCAATACTTTAAATTCTAACAATAATAATTAACTTAGAAATTTATTATTTTCATTAGTCACTGTTTGACTGCTTCAAAATGTTAAACTTACTATTTTTTTCAATCAAATTGAGGGATTCATCAAAAAGATAAAATCCAAAGGGGGTTACGGTTTAACAAAATCTGGTATTCTGCCATAGACCATGAATTCTAATAATCACTTTATATTAAGATATTTCAATTCAGCCAACTATTCTTAAATTTATCAATTTTAGAGAAAATTTGTTTGAATTTTTGTGTTTTTGGCACACAGTGTATATACTTTGGGGTCAGTTAGTATTTTTGCAAGAACAATACCAAAAGATGTACTGCAAGCTCCCGCATATATAGAACGGCCTTTCGGAGCGACATTGGGTCGAGGACCCCTGTAGTTTTTGACGGATTCGTTTAGGTCGACAGAAATTCGCTACGCTTTTTCGACACGGTCTTTTCTCGCCCCCAGCTTCAGGTCAGGAGGAATCTCGTTGTCCGCGCCTAAGTCGCCACTTTCGTTTGCTAATTACTTTAGGAGAAAGTTTCGGATATCACTTCCATAGTGTGCTATGTCAAAGTCAAAGTCAAAGTCAAAGCCGAACTGTGCCAGGAGGTAACATTATGTTCAGAAGGTCAATTTTTCAAGTACTAGGTTCGTGAACAATGACATTTATATTTTTTCTTCATAGGTAATAGGGGAAAATCGCCCCTAATGACAGTTTAACCTTATAGAGTTTCACTTTCTAAATAAGAGATATATTGCAATTATTTGAAAAAAATTTAATTTTAGGTTTGTAGTACCTCAATTTTGATAGCAGATGATCAAAGGAAAGAAATAATGTTTGATCTATATAAATTTTAAGCTTGATCCATATAACACAAATAATTCTATAACATTTCATATGTAAATTTTTCGAACATAAAACCAACCATAGAAGTCTCAATTCAGATAGTAGAGGATGCAAACTATTAAATTTTCGTCACACTTCCATTTATCGACGTCAATAGATGGTGAAATATATTGACGTCTGTTTACATCCAGCATGAAAAATCGTTTCCCTATTTTTCCAAGTCAAATGTGAGGCACATGGCGGAAGTAGCACAATACCTACAGTCCTACATCCTAAAGTTCTTTACCTAAACTCTAAAAGTCTAAATTCTAAAGTCTAAAGCCATTTTCGTTAAATATACGAGATTTCAAGGAGACCGGTACACCCGGTGATGGCTACCCTAAAACCAAATTGTAAAAAATGTGTAAGAGTTGAACCATAAAGGCAGTTAACTTCTTGACTTTTTACGAGTTTACCTCAAGGCCTTAACCTTATAGGAATTGTTGGCAAAAAAGGGTAAAAAGGTTTTAAAAAACGGGAATCCTAAATCTAAAAAAGAAAGTTCTAGCATTACATCTGTCTTTGGCTTTTCGAAGAAGCCAAGTATCGAAAAAAGAATTTTTTTACAGTTTGTCTCCAAATGTCCTTTCCGGCAAATGACAACGAGTTTAAATCGTAAAGTCCAAAAGTTCTAAAGTCTCTGAAGAATCTTTTTAATTTTCATTTTATGTTAGCGTCTGTACGCAATGGAAAGAAGAAAATTTCTTTTTCGGTTGTAAATGGAAGGGACAAATAAATTGATTTATTTTCAAATTTAATACAATACATGGTATAGCAATATATGGCTTGATCAATCCGTAGCTACAGTGAACTTAAAAATAATACATTCATTTAGTTTTAGTATATATCCCAAAACTCGACTCCTCATCTAACTCCTGGTAAACATTTATGGCCTTGTTTCAGTCAATGGCGAAAGAACACTTTGAAACGTCTAATTACCACCTAGGTTGTAAAGTTCCAGAGCTATAAATAAATAAAGAGATGATAAAAATATTGTGATGTTAGAACCAGATCTCTGAAAAAAATAAGAAGTGAAAATAAAGTAGATACCACATATATATAGTTAATATTCAGTTATAACAAAATATGAATAAGTGGAGCTTAAGGAAGCACTACATATGGTGATTATACTGTCACGTGAAAATTTCAAGTTCAGTATTTAAAAAATGCTCACTATTAAAATCAAAAACATCAGGCTACACTGGTTATTTTTGGTGTTTAAAACACTTCATTTAAAAATACAGCTTTTAAATGGCGAAAAAATTTCATTATCTTCTCTTTGATCGTGTAGCATAAAAATCATGTTTCGAAATTCTCTAACTTTTCTTACTTTTCCCTAGCCAATTGTTTATTTTCTCTGACCGTTCTAGATGTTTCATTTAGGTATACACTTTTTTAGTAGGAGATCAATCATGTTAATGCAAAATTTTTAAATTAAGACACTTTAATTTTCAATCAAATAGTTAAGTTTACAACTCAAAGTTCAAATTTGAACCAAAAAGCAAAAATTAAATTTTCAGTTAAAAAAATTGATTTTCGACCAAGAAAAAAGTTATTTGTAAGAAATTAATGAAATTTTTAACTGAAAGTGTGAATCTTAGATTAAAAAAATATATTTCTCAACAAAAAGTGTAATATAATAAACAAAGTATTTTGCTCTATAGGAGGACGAAGCAAGCTGCATTTAAAAAATCTTCCACCAAAACATAATTTTAATTTTCAATCGAAAATAGTTCAGGTAACAAAAAATCCGTCATTTAAACAAATTACTTGAATCTTTAACTTAAACAGACAAGTTCTTCAAACTAAAAGTACAAATAGTTGAATTTGTATGCCAAAAAAATGAATGTCCTGCAAAACACTTGAGTTTTCAACCTGAAAATATGAATTTTTAAACAAAAGTGTTAAATTTCCAACCCAAAAATATGAATGTTATACTAAAATAATAAAATTGTTGATTAAAAAAAAAACCTGTTTTTGAACAAATAAATGAAATTTCAATTAAAAATTATACATTTTTAAACAAAAACTGTAGTAGTTCGATTTACAGCTATAAATTAATTTTTAAATAAGAAAGTAGCGAATTTTAAATAAAATATAGTTGGAGTTTGAACCAGAGTTTAATTTTTACTGAAATCATGAATCTTCAACCAAAGGAATTAATTTTTACCCATATTCGTTGAATTTCCAACACAAAAGATTAATTTTCTTCCAAAGAAGACAAGTCTTCAAGCAAAAGACAAAAAAGGAATTTTCAATGAAATATTTACATTTTTAACCAAATAAATTAATTTTCAAGAAAGAAGAGTAAAATTCTAACAGAAACTATGAATTTTCAACAAAACACAAGAATACTCAAGAAAAAATTGAATAATAATAATTTCAACAAAGTAGTTAAATTTTGAACAAAAAAGCGTTCACAAATAAAGTGATAAATCGTCACAAAAAAATAAAAGTTTTTTAGATGGTGTAGTTCCACTTTCAATTATATAGTTCAACTTTCAACCAAAAAATATGAATTTAAAATAAAAAATTTAATATTAGATAATTAAATTTAAAACAATTTTAAGTTTGAAACAAACAGAGTTTTATTCAATCAAAAAGGACTAATATGTTCAACAAAAAAGTTGAATCCTGAACCAAAACAGATTGATTTTTAATACAAAACAGTGTTGTGATTTTTAACGCAAATATATGCAATTTCTATAATGAAAATATATCAGTTTTGAAACCACAGAGACGAATTTTAAACGAAAAAGAATAACTTTTTTTTAAATAGTTGAATTTTCTACAAAATAATAAATGTAACTTCAACTTCGCATAATGTGTATTAAAGGATTAAATAAGTAATTCAAAATTTTAAATATAAATGGGATCTAGCTAGAAGAGGGAGGAGGTGTAATAAAAATATCATCAATCCTGCTTCCCTGTTACTATAGCAGTGCGAACAGCCATATTTTGCTCGCACTATAACATTACTATAGTAATAGTGGTGCAAAATAATAGATTCAAATTAAATTTGTGTACATTAAGGATGTAATATTAACATTTAACAATGAATAAGATATGAGGTGAGTAAGTCTCTATATCCAGAAATGTTAAAGTTCAGTGAAAAGTTTAACTCAAAATAGAGTTTCTTTTGATCTCACTACCTGTTCAACGATGGGGATTTTCGTGAATGAAGAAAGTCACCGTGTATTCGCGCACGCGACTTTAGTTCTGGGTTGGTTCTGGTTTTTGAAACTCTTGTAAGCGGGAGTTCTTACATCGTGTTTGCTATATCGTGTGAGCGAGTATGTTAGACACACCCACGCCACTCCCACTCGGCATGAGATCGGACCTTCCTCCTGTGCTTACCCTCCAACAACCAGGAACCTTTTATAACACTCCCTTTATACCTTTATGATCGCATTTATGACCCACAATCGATAACAAATCCAAATTTACATAAACGATTACCAATATTTTATATTTGTTTTATTAAGGGGAACCTTTAGAATTAGCTTTTGGACAAATGTTCCTACTATCTTTGAATTGATGTATTTCGAGCTAAAGAATTTGACCTATCATTTTGAAAGTTAAAAACTGAAAGCTAGATGAAGCCTACAGGTCATATCAAAAATTATCGAGCGACTCCTATAATGAAAACTTGTAGTTTTTTGTAAATCATTCCAATTTTACTTGGGGGAAAAACTGCAAATAATACTTGAATTAATTTTAATTGGTTACAATCAATTCAAAGAGCTGTCTAAGAGTGAATATAGTCATTTCTCATGGAGAACTGATATAGACTAGAAAAATGTGCCTGTCAATTAATATTTTAAGTCCAGCACACAGAAAAAACTAGGGTTTCTATTAGAACAAATTTTTGGCCCCAAAGGAGCTGTAACAAAAAAGAAACTAAAATTATAGAAATTAGCCATTCTTGAAAGGAAGATAGTGCATATTAATTATGGTAGTTTTTAAGGCTATGTTGAAAATCTGACGTTTTCAACTGCGCAGTACTATTTTTAGTTAAAATGATATAATATACCCTTGAAATATTACGTTAACATTGCATTTTTTAGGAGGTTGGGTGTTTCCATCATATTATTTAATTTTGTTTTAAAAAGAATAAAAAAGATTTGTTAATATTTTTCTGTATGATTGTTAATAGTATTTATTGATTTCCAAAAAAATCGCGCTGTTCGGCACATACGCGGTTAAAAATGTAAATTAGCCATCTATCGGATACCAACGAAATAAAAAGGAACCCTGAAAAAGAGTTCTATTGGAGTCTCAGTTCTAAATCGACTTGTCCAAAAAACAAAACATGCAAGCTTAAGAATCCCATATAAATATTATTGGAAACAGCCAGGCCCTCTGAATTAGAGAACGTTTTTATTTGGTTCTGCCGAGATGGCACCTTGCTTTTTGGACACGTCGAAATGATACCAACTTTTACTTAAGTCACAACATTATCGAACTCTCAGTTTTTACTGTGAAGGTATTAATACCTTTTTCATTATTTTATTGGGGTTGATGTTTCATAAAAGTAACTCCATTGTAATAGCGACATTATCGAACCTGTGGAAAATCTGGCGAAATAATTAGCACGAAAAGCGACAAATGCTGTGGTACGGAAAAACGACAAAAGGGGGCAAACAGGTTCCCCATTTTCTATACCCGATTGGGGATACTTTTGCCGTAGGCGCTAGTCATACTAAGAGGCCTTCCTGAGGTATTTTTTATTCTGCGGAGAAATCATTAACATTACCTTGACTGCAAATCAAAATTTGACATTCAGTCACAGTTGGAGAAGTCCTCTGGTAGAGTGGTACATAATGCATAATCGAATAGATCAATAGAGTAAAGTACCTGTACCTACTTCCAGTCGCCACCGAATTTACGATCAAACAAAAGCACGAAGCAATAAAGGTGACAAAATATTGCCAATGAAAAATATTTACGACTAACCATATTTCAGAACAATTCTTAACCTGCTCCATCCTCTCTTACACCCTGGTTTCTGTCTTCTCGATCGTTGCGGCACAATAATGTTCTGTTAAGGAAAAAGATCTTTCATTGTCAGAAAATACTAAAGGTCATATTGCGTAAGTCCAGTTTATAAATTTTGAGTGGTGCTTTTTCAATGTAATAAAATAATACATTTTACTGTATCTGATGTACGCAGCGCCCAAAAAGTTGGGTTTGGTAAACTTTTTTTTAAGGTAGTCCGGTTATTGAATCGATCGAGTAAAAAATAATTAAAATTAATTTTTTTTTGCGGAGAAATGTGTCCTCTTTCATGTAATGCCTTTTTAGGGGCCCTTTCCAGGTTAAAATTTGAATTATCACTGTTTAAAGTCGTGTCAAAAAACATGAGATCTTATGGAAAGGCCTTTCGCAGGTTTCAAAAAGGGTTAATTTTGGCTTTAAAAGACGTTGAATATAGTTAGGAAAACTTTTTTTTCAAACAAAATACAATGCAAAATTTGAATAACTGCTCATTTATATTTCCTTCCACGGTATTTGAGCTTAATTTTAGCAAAATGTAACCTAGAATCAAAAATGTAGCTAGAATCGAGTAAAATCAACATTTAAATTTAGATGTTATTATTATTTTAAAAACATTTTATTTATATTGATCAGCATAAATTTTTTTACCTAATTTAGTAATTGATATCCTGGCGAAATTTTGTATTTAATTACAAATTAAAAATAATAATATTAATAATAATAATGGACATACCCAGGTGGAAATGTCGGTAGTGTGCCAGAGTTCACACTGGGGCTGTACCGGCCCAGTACTGCCCACTAGTACAGACAACCGGTGGTTCGCCCAGTACTGGCAGAACGTCGGCTGCACGACCGGGGCGGCACTATGCCAGTAGTACAAAAATATACTTTAAAAAAAAGTCTATAAATATTGTCAGGGTGTTTTAAAATGACGAGAAATTGACAAGACAATTTAAGTAAAAAATTTTTTCTATTACTTTTTTAAAGGAAAATATTCTAAGTTCCACCTTCATGAAAAATTGTAAGTGTTCAGAAAAAATTACATTGGATGTATGTCTTAATCGTTGTAGAACGATTATTATTATTTATTATTTATTTTTTAAGTACCTTTTTTGTTATATCTTTAGATTATAGAAATAGTGGGTGTTAAAGTTAAACAAATAGTTTGAAAATTATATTTTTGTAATTATAAATAATATTCGGACTATCTGCAGTCGTATGATGATGAATGGACGGTCTTTAAAACAATTCAATATTTTTTAATCATTTTTAAAATTAACTCCGGCATTTTCTTACGCCAGCGATTTGCCAGTACTGCGCCAGTGCTGGAAAGACAGTACTGGCACAGTACTGGCCCAGTACAACCAGCCAGTACTAAAACTCCGGCAGGCTGTACTGGGGCAGTACTGGGCCGGTGGTGTATTTCTACCTGGGTAGCTTTGACTAGCTTTCCCAGTAGCCGGACTACTTTAAGGCCAACTTTTATGGAACATATTCCACAGTATATCCTCAAAGGGGGTAATTTCGAACATTTTAAATAAATTCAGTTGGAGTCTTAACTGGTTTCATGTCCGAATTATAACCATACCTTCAGTAAATTAAACTCAATTTAAGAGTGTCCGAATTGATCCCAAATGTCCGAATTCACCACATTTGATGGTACTTATAAAAGGAAATTATAATATATTTTAAGAAATTTCCGAATAGTCATTGCATTTCAAAGCATTTCAAACCTCAGGGTATGGACTATAAAAATGTTATGATCTCTACGCACATGGGTTAGCCTAACCCGGCATTTTAAGTGACTGTATATTGGGCTGTAATTCGTCAATTGAAACCATTTTTCTAATAAATCGGAAATGTACTCAGAAATACGAAGGTTTTATTAGGACTTGTGATATTATTTTATTTGACAAAGTTAAATTTGAAAATATAAACAATTTTCAACAAAATTTCATTAAAATTTTTTTTGTCAAAAGCTTGCCATTTTTGAAAAAAAAGATGACAACATTTTGTTAGTAAATTTTTAAAGCTGAAAATTTGTAAGTTGAATTGGCTGCGCTAGCTTTTCGATTCGCTACAAAAAAAAAACATTTTTTTTCAAACTAAAAAAGTAATCGTTTGTTGGTTTAGCGATAAAACGTTATTTAATTAATTTATTATAAATGTCATAAAAAGAAATATATTTTACAATACAAAGAATACTTTTTATAGATAATATTGATGAGTATAACATGAATAAACAACAGAAATTTCTTAAAATTTTTTTTATTGAATGCAATAAACTAGATACGGTTACAAGTTATTTGCGCACTCGCAGCACATCTTAGCTACATGCTCCTTGCATATGGCCTTGTCACACCATAAGCACTTGTAAAATGTTTTATGCTCAAGAGAACTGGAACACAAATTACAGTGTTTCTGTTTAGATATTTTATTGTCAACAAATTCATCTCTGATATTCATTTCCTCCGGTAAAGTGCGAAGAGTAACAACTCGCGGGATATGAAAGGCACTCACAGGTGATTTGTGCTAGTCTTTGTACGAGGCATCATTATATTCAGTATAATATTTCAAAAATAAATATAAAATAATGTAATTATATATACCTGTATACTCTTCTCCAAATTTCGTACCACAGAGATACCCCCCCCCCCCCCCCCCCCCCCCCCCATACTGTACGGATCGCCAACATTGACTTCTTCCAAAGTAGCACTACTTTAAACATTTGCTTGGGTTACGCTAACCCAATGGGTACCCTGAGGGTTAAAATATTTTATGTGATACCGAAGTATGATCAGGAATTTTGAAGGTATCAAGGGATTTTAATGATATTTCGAAGATTAAAAGAGATTTAAAGAGAGTTTAAAGGATTTTAACAGTCTCTAAGGATCCAAGTCGAATAGATATAAACAGCGGCGTAGCCAAGATTTTCTCGAAGGCGGGCTTTGTTTTTTTCTGGGGGGGGGGGGCTTTGTCTTTTCAAATAAACAAAGAATGGGGGAAAAGGAAATTGAATATTAAGAAAACTTAGCTTCGGGGGGAGAGGCTTGACCCCCCCGGCCACCCCCTGGATACGCCGCTGGATATAATGGGGTTTCATTTTGAGGGATTTCGAAGAATTGGAATAGCTTTCAAAAGATATTAATGGAATTCATTATATTGAAAACGAATTCAAGAGATTCGTAAAAATTTTCACGGATTTAAAAGGCTTTAAAGAACTTCCAAGTAATTTTAAGGACTTCAAGAGATCTCATAAAATTTCGAAATATTTCATGGAATTTTAAGGATTATAAACAATTTGTGGAGAATTAAGGGATTTACCCGGATTCAAAAGGATTATAAGTGCTAATTGTTATGGGATTTTAAAGATTTCAAATGAATATAAAGAGAACTAAGATATCGAGAATGACTTCACTTCTCGACTCTATATTTATTGGACGTATGTAAATCAAATATTACACAATAAAAAATAATGATATAATGTGTAAAATGGTATTCAACAGCCAAAACAGGTGTTCATTAGCATATATAAAAAAGTAATTAGAAAGAGGAAACTTATGTAAGAAGGGTTTTGACCCCCCTCCCCCCCCCATAAAAGTCTTATGTACACTGTTAAAAATAATAGTAAATTTAATATACCTATGTGTATTAAAATAAAAATATCAAGCATATGAAATCGCCATTAGGAGCGCGTATATTAAATTGCATATACATTCATGTTACTCACTCACAAGAAAAATCATATAATTTCATTTTTCTCAAATTTAAAATTAGTTTAGTTGTAATTTTCGATTCTAAATAATAAAACATGATACCTTCTTCCTATTAACCAAAAATAAAATTGGATTTCAAGTCGAAAAGTTCAATTAAGAAAATGAGTAACAGACTAAACCTACAGTTTAGAATTAGGAAAAAAGTGTACCCGTACACATTGCACTTTTATTATAAATAACAACTGAGTCGACGAATTCTAGATTATTAATGTAATTGAGAATATTTGACAAGATTTAAAGAAATGAAATGTATGTTACATTTCAGCAGGGGTAGTGCATATTTGCTTCACACATATGTATATTGAACCACATACAGATTTTCCTAACAGTGTAATTAATGGACGCTCCCTAATAATATTTTTTAAATCATTCAATATTTTCGAGTTTAAAGATTAAATAATAAAAACATAATATTAATATAGGTACATATTAGTCTATTAGAACTAGTTATTTCGTTGATCTGCGAGAAGACAAGACGCTTAAGCCGTTTAATTCGATGTCGATGACTTTCTGACAACATATGGAGATATCCGAAAGATTACGATCCGGTTGAATCATAAAGGACCGATTTTACGAATGTGGGAATTCATTCGCTTTCTTGTTGGTCGTCCGATTCCAAGGAAGTGCGTCCTTCGTTGGTGATCAGCCTGCCTTGAACTGGACGTTAGGAATGATGCCTGGGCGTATAGTGGTGTAATTCTTTAATTGCTTTGCCTAATTGGCTACGAGTGGCGCCACGTTGCCATGGGACACCGTCGATGATAATCGCTTAACGGGTAAAGTTGACGTAAATTACATCGATCCTTTTCAATAAACCTCATTCACTCCTCGCCTCTCTTCTCAAGGCTGACAGAATTATTGCTGATAAATATATATAACTCATGATTTTCAATTATAGTTATTCTTCCCACTCAAGTCTTATTTTTATTTCCTCCATTTTATAATTTTCAATTCGTATGTTTATAAATTATTTTATATTGGCAAAATGACAGCTTATATAATAGAATTAAAAATGTTCGTGGTAACTCAAAATTTGGATATCTAGAAATCAATATCAATCAATAAAATGCATAGACGTGAAGAAAGCTGGAGAGGTATGCCAGGACAGAAAAGGGAAATGGTCTAATAATATAATAATACAAATAATAAGTCGAAGTTACTCTTAAAATCCAAGAATATTTTTCAAGTTGGAAGAATACGAACGTTTTCCCAAGAAAAATTTGGCCAAATCAACTGAATAATTACATTATAGTGTGTGGTCACTTAAAGGTTCGGCTAACTCTATAAAAACTGTGTTTGATTCAACCGAAATTTTTGTTGTTTTGACCAAATCTCCTGGTAGAGGAATATTTGATAGACTCTGCCAAAAATGTTGTTAGAGTCCATGAAATATTCTATTTTATTAAATCACCTAAAATTTGTTTAATTTAACCAACTTTCAATGTAAATCCAAGAAAAATGTTTGTGTGATACAAGAGAACTTTCTTCTCGGTCTCATGAGAAGAAAAATACTGAAAACTCTGGGGAAAATGTTCAGCGTATTTTACATAGCGTAGCTTTGTAAATACAGTGAAACTCTTCAATAGCCCTCCCTTCTATAGCCCTTCCAAGAATTGACGCCGAGCCGCATATAGGTATAACAGGAGCTGCGCGGGATGCGCGGAATCTGCGGTTGTCACTCAGGCGAGCACTTAGGCGTAAAGAAACAAAAGCGGAATATCAGACCAAATTGACACCAAAGCTGATGCCTACGTGATATAAAATTCCCCAAATATTTCTCATGAAATCGTATTTTTTATGGAGGGGAAAAGGAACCATTAAATAATTTCCGACAAAAAAAATACTATGACGGAAATAACAATTGGGATTTTTTTTAACTTTGGATAAATATGTTAAAATAGTTAACTAAAGAATATTTAAAAGAAAAATTGGAGGTGTCACTCTAATGAAACATAATCTCATACTTTTTGCTTGAAAAATTAAATGTTTTATTCCTAATTTTGGTTCAAATTAGTTGATAAAGTTTCAAGATATATAGTAAGAGAATGTTCTATACATGTTACTTAATATTTTACATTGACGCTAAGGATTTATTGCCTTGATTCCGTACACAGGACGAGCATAGATAAAACTTTTTTTTGTTAAAGAACCCCATAAGATGTTATTTTTGGTTCTGTTTTAATTTTTCCAATGTTCAGAACCAAAAAGAACATCTTTTGTGGTTTTTTAACAAAAAACTTTTATTAATGTTCGTCCTGTGGACGGAATGAAAACAATGAATCCTTAGTTTTACAATTCAATATTAAATAAGATGTATAAAATCCTCTTACTATATATATATTGGAACTTAATCAACTAACAAACTGCGTACTCTATACAACTAAAGGTAATATGTTATAATATTAACACTCATCAGATCCTAGGTCTTGATTAATTTTTACAATGTCTCCAAAGTAATAACTTAGTATTTAATATCACAAAATTGTTTAAACAGGTCATGTATGGTCTCTATATTGTTATATTGAAGAAGACTATCGAAGAATAATCGAAGCGTCTAAATAAATATAATGTGGGACCTTGCAGTTAGTTCATTTCTAATAAATACATGAACCAGTTCTCAACACATTGAATTACAGTAAAACTCTTTAATAGCCCTCCCTTCTATAGCCATTCCGAGAATTGATGCCGCGCCACTGGTAGGTGTAACAGGAGCAGCGCGGGGTGCACGGGATCTGCGGTTGTCAATCAGGCGAGCACTCAGGCGTGGAAAAACAAAAGCGGAGCGGGTTATAATGAGTTAGTTCCCAACCACCGTCAGCCCCCAAATCGACGCTATAGAAGAATTGCACTGTATTTCAAACAAACATCTACACTTGTTACTGACCCTGGTCCACACCATAACATCTCTAAGAAATTTATAACATATATTTTGTTCATAAAAATCGATTCATAGGTTTACGAGAAAAATTTCTATATTCAATTTTCTTCTACTCCCCATAACTCACAACAAAAATAAAATTTGATGCTTGGCGTTTGCAGAATTTAGTATTCACATAGATGCCAATATATGTTTCACTACTTGATATTTATTCCAATTAAAATGATTTTAGAAACTTTTGTTATAATTAATGATTAATAACATATGGCTGCAAATAATGGGGTCATGTCAGTTGTTGGAAAGTGGAGGGTCATTTCCGAAGTAATTGTTTACGTCAAATCCGAATCCGGGGTCAGAATTGGCCCATCACGTCAGGATTTTAAGACATTTGAGGTTATGTAACCAAAAAATGGCGTTTTTGGCTACTTTTTAGGTTATGTACAGAAGACACAAATTCTTTTGGGATTTCAACAACCCTGAACACCCCCAAGTAGAAATTTTCAAGAGAAAACACCGAGTAGAAAATGTCTGTCTCAAAGTATTTAAAGCAAATGCTCAAGACATAATGGGACATATCTCGTGATTTCAAATTGGCGTAACTTAGTAAATAAAAATGATAATTGAACTCTGCGACTTTGAAATTAAAGAGAAAGAACAGTACTATATGATACAACTAAATGAAAAATTCCAAAAAATATTGTGTCTTCAGTACATAACCTCAAATGTAGCCAAAAACGCCATTTTTGGGTAAATAACCTCAAATATCTTAAAAGCATGACGTGGTGGACCAATTCTAACCCCGGATAAAGATTCTACGTAAAAAATTACTTCGGAAATGACCCTCCACTTTCCAACAAAAAAACCATGTTGGCCTATGTAATTAGTGTATTATTTCTAAATGAAGTTGCTGTAATATAAACCGACCAAGTATAATTGTACAGAAGCTTTCAGCATTTTATCAATTTTGAACTATAATCAAAGTTCAGTTAAAGCACGTTCAGATTTCTTATTAAGTCGAATTTGTAAATTATTATTAGTTAAACTAATTTGTATGGACTGTTTACGTAGAGTAAATCCTTGAAAATATTTCTTAAGTGTTACTTTCTAATGAGCAGCCTAAACTTCATTTTAGAATACTTTAACACAAAAAGTGGTTAAAGATTGGCATTAAAACAAATTTAGATTAATCTGTTAAATGCATCTGATAGAAACTCGACTCTTGGAAATTAGAATAGCAAGATACAGTATCATTAGTATTGGAATATAATTTGACATGCATTAGCAATGAACGCATTAAAATTCCGGGCACGCAAATAATGCATCACGATGCTCGGATACAATGCGGGCGATATGCTTATACCTGTCCGCACCGTACAAGTACGAGAGGTCCAGATTGCGTGTGGGTGATGACTAATAGATTTCGAGATGCGGTTCATCCATCTCGTCTTTTGAAGCAGTCGAATCTTGATACAAATCGATTCAAGAGTGTGCGAGTACTCATACAATCAATACCTTGAGTTCCGATTTAGCGACGCGCATTTGTAACATTCGGCATGGCCTGGTCTGAGGGCCGCTGTTGTTCACCAAAGACGCAATCATTTTGTCATTATCGTCTTCGAATTTTCATTCGGTTCGAACTACGTCTGGACTCTGGATATCGAATATCGATTATAGCCGATGATCCAGTCTAGACAAAGCGATTCGTTATGGGCAAGGGACATGATAATTAATTGCATTCCACTCAATAAGTGACAGTGGTCCATTGACTTATATGTACTTTAGAAACGAAACTGGATTGAATTATTCCACTGGGATATGATCAATTTATAAAAGTACTAATTCCTAAATTTAATTTTGCAGGTCGATGAATTTCATGAGTATTTTTTCCATCACAATAGTTTAATAGACCTATTGTTTAAAAGTTGAGGACATTATTTAGATATACAACAAATTGGAGAAATTAATTATCTTTCAGGATCACAAATGAGTAGAATGCTACATTAAGAAAAAACTTGATAAACTACCTCTTGATTAGGAACTTAATCTGGAATTATCCAAAATAATGGCAACTGCGTTTCTTTTCGCTGTGCTATTAAAATTTAAAATGCCTGCATAATCGAGCAACGTGCGCAAGGGGCGACATACCATCGAACGTAAACGATTGCATCTAATTGGTTCACGACGTAAAACTAATTTTAATAAAGACTATACTGTCAAATTTTAATGGGGAACCGGTGCACACAGCGAAGGTATCCCAGTGTGATCTCAAATGTCATGGGCATTTTTTTATTGAGACATAATCAAGCGCTCGTGTATTACCTCAACACTCTAGTCGCGAAACTTTTATTCTTTAGGAAACTAATCCATAATTTATCAATAATTAATCTTCTTTTGGACCAAATTATATTGTAGGAAAATACTCTGCTTTAAAATATTTTTTTGTTTGCTTGAAAATCGTAAAAATAAATTTTTGAGCTGTATCCAGTTTTCAGTGAAAAAGTCTCATAACTTTCAAGTAGAATAATCTGCAAACATTTAAGATACGAAAAATATTTTTCCTAAAACACAAATATACATCATTTTATAAAAAGCACTTTCAGCAGCTGTACGCAGATGTATATATAATTCGAAATAAAAACACTCTATATAGGGGTGTTTTAAGTTATATTTATAGTTTATAATGTGCTTTTTATTATTCCATTAATGAAAAACTACCTTATAACTTTTAAAAACTACAGCTTACAAATATATCACAGACGCTAAACCTCAATTAATAAAAAAAGGAGTAAAATGCCATCTTTTTGTGAGTATTCCATATATAGGATGTCACAAGATGAATCTGAAACTTATTATAAATAATATCACTTTATAAAAAATAATAGAAACTAGAACTCTGGTTACTATAGAGTATAGAGTACTATCCTTACGAAGCAAAAAATCTCCTTATTTTGTTCCTTTTTTTATTTTTAGGTACATTCCTCAAGCTACACCGGTTTTTAAATAAACCTAAAATACATCTTAGAGTTAAAAAAATAGTTTTTAAAAAAAATGTGTTGTTGATTTCACATTTATACATATAAATAAATACATATTTGCATAATGTAAAATTAAAATTTGATCATAGTTCTTACAAAAGAAGTTATTTAAAAAAAGGCATAAGACCTTTTTTTATGCGAAATTATGTAAAGAACTGTAAAAGAAGTAAAATATTTGTTTAATCTAAGGGGTAGTGTTTAAAAATTTAAGATTGTATTAAAAAAGTACATTATTAATTTGCAAACCTTTATCGAGGGTGGTTTTTTCACTTTTAAGGGCAGAATTCTGAATAAAATTAGTCTGTCATTTTATTGTCATAATGATTTCTTTTACGTAAATCCTTTGTCATTTTTACAACAACAACAAAAAACATTTGTGGTTGATTCTGAACTAGTCTCTTAAGATTATTAAATTTTCCACCGAGGATAAGAAATAACAAATCACACATTTCCAAAATTGCTAATTACAAATTATAATATCATATTTTAGGCAAAGTTTAAACAGAAATAGAATATCTTTTGATAAATCGATGTAAAATATTAATGCCTCAATCAAAAGAAATCTGAATTGTAATTATATAGGAAACCCTGCAGATTGGAAAAAATGTTGAACTTAGTATCTCTATTTTACAAATTTATTTCTATTTTAAATGAATAATTAACACCTTTTAGGGTTTGGAGACCTTGAGCCAAGAGTAAGACATTTATTTTAATTTACAATTATTTTTAGACTAAATGAAAGAAAATAGAGAGAAGTGGTAAAACAATGATAAAAAAATACTTTATTTTTTGGGCCCCACTAATATACAGTTATATTTTTGGAATATGGTCGAAGTATTATATAATATTATATTTTTTCATGGGGGTTTCTATAATTATTATGAGCTTTCATTTGCATTTTTGTGCATTGAGGCCTTTCTGAATTTCTAAGGGCACTTTTTTCTTTTCTACGGTTTTTTTTATATTTTGCTACCATTTCTAAGGTCCGTTTTATTTGATATTTCCTTATATTCATCTACTATAAGTGGCTATTATTTCCCATATTCAATTTTAATCCAATTTTACAAAAAATTTAACAAAAGAGATATTTTTGGGAACAAAATTAGGTAGGTAAGAATTGCACTATTTTTCTTAGCAATGACAGCATTGCAATCGTGTGTTATTCAGGTAGTTAACGAATTAGTTACGCTCTTATTTGAACGACGAGTATCAAGGGGCTGGTATGGCGAAGTTGCTCACTTCCCGCCACTCAGAGCACTCCACTTTATTCACTCAATTCATTTTCATCTGCAATTTACCGTCCACCCTTTCTGTTCTCTCATTAGCAGTGTTTCCGGTAGCTCAACCACTGCATCATCAAGATTGTTCTTAAGAAAATTAGACCCTCTTCCGCTCCTATACATAGTGAAGTGATCCGGCTCTTCGGCATCCACAGGTTTGATCTCCCTAGCGAAGAAGAATTGTGACCCGCATCAATGAGCAATCGCAACGCGTGCTGCTCTTCAAAATTTCTCACTGTTATTCTTTATATTGAAGTAGCTACAATAATTAATGTGGCCGTTATCATTAATTGAATTTAAAGTCTTAAGTCTGAAATATAATTAGGATAAAACTGGATTGAGTACAAGAGTTTTATCGAATAGACACGACACTATATCACCAATAGATTCCAACAATTGTTTTTAAAGGGGCCTAATAACTTTTAACTACTCAATAAATATTTTAAAAATTCAACATATTTGCATTAAAACAGAATCAATCACGTATTTTTCTCTTCTATTAAAAAAATTTCCAAGAAAGATTTGTTCTTGGGACAATGATATTTAATTAATTTTCAATTTTCGGAAGGAGAATTACTATAATTAAAAGCCTTTTTCGGTGAACCACACGTTCTTAATAACAGCAAGTGGACATTTTATCTAAACTACAAAAAGAACAACATAATATTTTCCACCCGTGTACACGCATTCGGCCTGTGTTGATCATTAATAAAATTTTTCAAACCCGGCGGCCAGATACCTGATTATTTTACCGGCATACTTGGAGAGGTCAGAAATATAGAAAAATTACCATAATTACTGTGACCCGTAGAGTGGGACCAGACCCAGTTATAAAACAAAAGGATAGATCGTAACTCATTTGACTGCCACGCCTCCGAACATTTTCGACATCTTGGTCACGTCTCTTGGTAAATTCTACGCCCCTGTCATCACTGAAGAATTCCAGCTAGAAATTTCGAAGGGGCATACTACTAAGAACGAGACGATCCTGACTCTTTGTTATTCCAAATTATATTGGAGAACATAGTAGGTGGAGATTTTTCCATCTTCATATAATTGTTCTTCACAATTTTCTGGCAACTGTAATTATTTCGAAATGGCTCTAACGAGGTACCAATTTTTGACGAGAGGCGAATTAGTTATTCAGTTGTGAAGTTTTAGATTGATTCTTTCAACGGTAATTGACATATTTGATTTGCTGAAACACGGCTCTGGTATGCTTGGAACGTCAGGACGCATACTCTGGATGTAAGAATAATGAGGATATTCAAATTAATTTTTTACATTCTCATCATCATAAAAGAATGTATGTTTATTATTATTATGTGAAATTTGACCCCACTAGTTTTTCAAAAAAATCTCTACATCGACTTCATTGTTAGAAACGACGACAGGAGCTTTCAGATGCGCACGTAACTAAATCTTTATGCAATAATCGTTTCTAAATTTTAATGAAAAGTTTAACCAACTGCTTTTTTTTTAGTCGAAGTGATTGTTTTTCAGTCAAATTATTCTTGATTAGTTTAATCGACCACATTTTAACAGATTTTAATTTAGATTATAGACTTTTCTGTTAGATAACTCAGATATGTCCTGGCAATATATAAATAGTCAGATGGTATAAGTGAAGCTAGTACAGGCAATTTAGTATGTATATATGATACAATAGAAATATTTTACATACAATGTGCTCATTGTATCAAATTTTTTATCAAAGCTAATCTTTTCTTATAATAATAAATTTCTTTTACACTTATTTTTCGTTTCTTACGAATATACAGTACACAGTAGTGAGTAGACGAGCTTCTTTTTTCTGTCCCTTGATTCTTGCTATTTAGCAAATCTCCAGAACTAAAGACACAAACTTATCTCAAAGAGAATTTTCTCTTTTAAAAACGCACCGTCCAAGTAAAGATAATCCAGTGAGTGCCAGTCTTGTACCATGTCGAGCAGAAATCAGCTTTATCCCTGTTCGACTGCGATCGACATTTCAAGTAGGTGGCTTCTTAAAACTAATTTTAAGAAACATGTAGTAAATTTACTTTAAAAGTTACCAAACTCCGTTTTTAGCATCATTTGTAGCAGTGTGGGCTTAGATATACTTTTTTTCAGTCGTGAAAATATGTCATCGAGGGATCGACAAATTGGTACCGTATATCTAATTATCTATAATAATTTAATACATACATCACAGAGGAATAACTGAATCGAAGGAGACCTGCAGGGAGAATGATGTGTCATACATTCAATGCAACCAGATAATTTCGAGGAGAGACAATTTCTCTATACATGCACACATCAGCAATACTTATAGAGAAGTTGCATCTGCTTCTCGGCGGGGGATGGAAGATCATTTTTTAGGGGTAAAATCTACGTTTTCGGGGGTGAGTCAACTAACGAACCGTTTTGTTCGGCGAAGGTAATATCGATAAACATGAAATAGACATATACGAGGTCGATAAAGGATGTAATTGTCATTCTTCATTATATCATTTATTCGATCAGATGAGATGATTATGCAAACAATCAACACTCGCTTTCAAATTGATTAGCTCCTTTCTCCCCTTCAGAAACAAATAGTGTAATTAAATAAAAAAGTAGTGTCATCCTTTAATAGATAAATTATGGGAGCATTCGGGAATCTTAATTTCTTTTGAGAACAAGAATAATATTCTGGCTTTCAAAAGTCATTATACAGTGGTCAGAGAACTGGTTTGAAGCATTTAAAGTTTTTGTTTGTTTTAATTGACTAATACCCCCGTAAATCGAAAAGGAGTGACAACAGACGCAGCTGTAAATCCCCTCGTAAAATTATACTGGTCGTCGCATGAGAAACGATAAATATTAATGCTTTCAGAAAGGGTTTTCTTTTCGTTTTTCTCGTTCTTTTTGCTGTCGAAGTCATAAATCATTTGTCTGGTACTCTGGTAGACGGTTGTCAGCGAAAAATACTGCGAATAAAGACGAACGAAGGTAAAAGTTTGTTTTAGAATTTCTAGATCCTACAACTTTCCTCCCCTTGAGATTTAAAGACCTATCTGCATAAAATTGAAATTAAACCAATTTTAAATCCGGGTTTGTAGAACAGCAATATTAAAATTCGCAACATATTATTTTACCGCACGTTTATATTGCTATTAAATGTGAAGGATATTTTAACGTTCAATATTTCAATCGTGAACGTTACCCTCTCAGATTCAAGTATTAAATTATTTTTTCTTTGAAGACAAGAATCACGAATAAGTCACTGTCCTGCTCCTCCTATGGTTGGTAGATCGAAATAACAAAACGGAGAATTGAACATTATAATTTCCATAGTTAGAAGATTTTTCATTTTCAAAATCTTGCGGTGTCTTTGCTCCTGGTTATCTTATATTTGTGTCGGCATCTTTTTAAAGATAACATCGCCTACTATCTTTATTTTGATCCGTTCAATCGTATACCTCTAAAATCCGAATGCTCCTCATTTCATCATCTTCTAACCACTGCACCGATGTTTCATAAACTTAAAAGACGATCAAGCATTTTCAATACAAGTGAGATAATTTATTTTGGAGAGCAAGTGTACATAAACATTTTATGAAAAGTTCTGTCAACTGCTAAATTGAAATGCCAAATATTCTATGTTCTCTACATCTACAGTAATCATCTAAAGAGAAGGTATAAAGAAATTAATTAAGGGGAAAAAATGACACATCTCCTCTGCGGTTTACCGACACCGATTGTCATTTCACTAATGACTGAAAAGACAAGATCTCGAAATGCGTTTGATCACCTCAGGTATCCCTTTTCTCCGATCTCACCGTGTAATCTACGAAGTTTTGCTTGTTGTCGCACGCGGCGGCTCCTTTTGGGTCTTTTTCGCTGCAGGTTGTCGTCCTTATGGACTCTCGCCTGCACTCATTTCCCGCCTGTCGAACGTATTTAGTAAATTATAACGGACTTTAGTGACTTTTAAACTTCAAGGACATCGAATTTCGTCTATTTCAGGGAAAAGTCTTCATATATCTCTTTGTCGAGATAAAAGGTGAGACAAGTGATCATTATTTTCCATCCTAATGAAGTCCTTCTTAGCCTTAAATTGGTCTTAGTCAAGGTCTCAGTTTAAATTATTTTCTATATATGGCCCAAAAAATTCTATTCTCATAAAAGAGCAAAAAGAAATGTAACGTGTAACAGTCACTGTACCTTTTTCAAATCATAAATCGTTATTCAATTTTAACCCTTAACCGGCACCAGACTCTAGAATCTAGATGACCCAGAGAATTTTTTTGTTTTGAAATATTTCCCATTCAAACGCCAAAACAAAGGGCATAGAACAAAAATTTTATTAAAAACGTAATTTCAATTTTTTCAAATAAAAAACACCTGTCAGCTCAAATTGATACCTTTTTTAAAACCTACACTATTACCTTAATTTTTGTGTAAAAGTGCATTATTACAAGAGTAAGCAGTTCGATTTTGTTTCAAAAATAATTAAAATTGAAAATTTTATCTAATTATGTGTAAAAAATAGCATTTTTTAACTTGCTCTACCAATTGTAATTTTATAAATTATTTTAGTTTATTTATATCCATTTGCAAACTATTATATCTTAATTTTAAAGAGTTAAACAAAATACATGAATGTTTGCAGCCAAAAAAATGCATTCTCTGGTTGCAGTAAGCACTCGAATTTGGAATTTCAGACATTCTAAAATTTGGCGGGATTGTGCATCATACCATCAATCTTCCATGTCCAGCAATTTCTAAAAATAATTTTGATTATACATTTAATCTCGCCAAGTTTTATGTTGTCTCAAATGGCAATTTAAATTAATGTCATCTCTGAATTTTTATGTTTTACACCGAGATCCTGCGCCAAAGAGCTATTCAAGAACAAGAAAGTTCTCAGTTCAACTACACACTTACTTTCTTAACACAAATTTCTTATTTCTTTGAACCTTTAACCAATAAAAAAGTTCCTTCGCTTAATTAATATTTCACTCACGGAACTAAATATTAATTTGCAAAACTTAGTTTATGCGTAAGGTTTAGATAACACCCTTTCTTTGTATTAAAGAAATATTTTATATAAGGCATCACAGGTCAAAGAACCCACTTAAGAATCCACATAGAAATCTGAGTGGAATGACACGTGGTAGTTCGTAAAATTCCACACGAAATTCGTGTGGTAAATTGAAACAATCCTCAATAATCCACAAAAATTTGTTTTGGTTTGATGTCAAGTTATTTATAAACATTGACTACCAAATATAAAAATGTGAAATTTTTTTATTCAATAATTTGTAATAATTAATTGAAAAGTTACAAAATATCGACCGGAAATGTCGATTTTTAAATGAAACCTGTGACGCTCCCATGGTTCGAAACACGTGGGTGACGACGCACGGCCATACGTCAGAATGATTGGATGCATTAAAGCCAGTTCGGATAATTTACCAAAGGTCATCACAATAATGATACGTTATTTTTTCGCGGAGTTTCCCAGTGTCCACATTGTTTTTAGTTCTCATAAAAAATGTAAAATAAATATTCCAGTGCCATATCGTATATTCTTACTGAAAATAAAGAACCTACTTCTGATTACTTTCTTGATAAACATTTTCACGAATTGAAAAAATGTTTTGTTTTGATATACTTGTTACGCTTTTTTACGTTTTACAGTGACTTTTTTTAACAGCAGCACCTCAAGAGTGCGTAAAACATTTAAAACTGATATGTTTACGTTAAAATAAAAATTGAATTTTGCGGTTCGAGCTTTTGCATCTGTTGGAAAAGATCGCCGATTTAATATATTGTTCTATCAAGCGATAAAGGATTATTACAAAAAAATCGTAAATTTACCATACAATTAAAATATTCAAAGTATTTAGAAAATATATTTTTGAATATAAATAAAATTTGGATTTTAATTTAACCAAAAATTGCTAGTCCCTCGAAATTTAATAACAAAGCTTCTTGCAGGGAACCCCCGAAACTGGCTAAATCGAGAGTCGGGTGTAAAAATAAAAGGCAAAATAGGTTAAATAAAAAATTAATATTTTCAGTTAATCTTTATGACAATTTTTTCCAGCAAGCTCAGGATGCATCTTTGTATAAAAA
The DNA here is from genome assembly GCF_010883055.1 of Belonocnema kinseyi. Classification (NCBI taxonomy): domain Eukaryota; kingdom Metazoa; phylum Arthropoda; class Insecta; order Hymenoptera; family Cynipidae; genus Belonocnema; species Belonocnema kinseyi. The sequence continues at coordinate 72,239,240 of NC_046658.1, forward strand.
ATCCGAAATCTTTGAAAATATATCGCAGGAATATCGCATAATTAAAATTGTTAAATATTGATTTAGCAAAATAATAAATTGAATTTACAGACAGCGGC
>NC_046658.1:72239437-72244257 GCF_010883055.1 Belonocnema kinseyi
CTTAGTTTCGGAGGGGGGGGGGATTGAGCCCTTTACGCCCTTCCCCTGGCTACGCCGCTGTTAACAGAGTAAACATTGCCAGAATTAATTGATCAATAAATATTTGTTGCAGGCGGTCCAATCCTAGCGCGTTTTCAAGGGCCGTTTTAAATTGGAAAAGGACAAAACTCCGTTTTATTCGTGTAATAATTAGCGCTTTCGTTTGTTGCTCTAAAATTCCAATGCAAATAGCCGAAACGGCCTTCCTTTCCCAGCTGGGCTTGAGATTAATTAAAGAAGATAAATTTAATATTTGACCTATCAAAAATAATATCTTTTTTATTAAAATATATCCAAATAGATTAATTGTTTTTCTTCCACATACTAATTATTGTTAATAGTAATCACTTATAAGGAATTATATAGTGACTTGCAATAATACATACTTTCATTCTCAAATTCAGCTATGATTATTTTAATTTACAATTTTACAGGAAAATTAATGAATCACAATTGAGTTTGAAAACCGGGAGCAAAATTGAAAGTTTTATAACTATATAATCTTCCCTTGATAATTATAAAAAGTAACTGCAGTTTTTAAATTAATTTTAAACTCAAATGAAATTAATTCCAGCGTGCTTGTAATTCGCCTTTTGAACAAGTTGCAGAGGCGATAATTAACTTCAATCATCAAGCGGATATGCCGTTCAGAACTTGAATTCTGACAAGAATAGTGAAATTGATTAGTCTGGAAAGCAGGCGTGAGTGGTCGCGGGCAGGTGACGATAATAAATAAATGCTAGACCGATACAGTGAGGAAATTAATAACGATCGCTACAAATTTCACGCTGTTGAATATCAATAGGTTGCATCTAATATGCGATAGTTTGATAAATGATATTCGGTGCGCAATTTCGACACAGCAATTAAGAATCTACAGGATTTCTAACATTTGAAAAGAAAATAGGAAAAATAGAGTGACAAGTGGGGGTAGACAAATCCACTGAAAGAGTTTTTTCAATTATATATTTTTTAAATTGTTAACGGTTGCATGTCATAATAATATTTCTATGATACCTATACGTAACGCATACTCCGAAAAATGTGTTTTGACATTTATGATCTTGGATCGTGACATTTGAGATAGCAAAATCCAGGATTTCAATTAAATTAACGCGATTAACGTGATACTTGATATGCGCTAAAACACTAATGGCCAAAGTGAGCGTTTAGATAATCCTCAAATAATGTTTTGTAGAGGAGATACTAGTTGACGTATGTGAAACAAAATGGTTAAGATAAGAGACAAACCGCGGAAAGATTTTTTTGAATGTGTAAATGAGACCCTAATTTGAAGAGACATAAGAAGCCATAGAAACACGAGAGCCTACATAAAAAATAAATGGACGTGAAGGAAGCTATATAGATAGAGAGGTATGCCAGGACAGAAAAGTGTGGCTAAAAATAGTTTATAAAAAGAGTGTCAGTATGTTGAATGACGCCTCAGACCAAAAGACCTTGGGCTCGAGTGGGGAACCTTACATGATGACTTTGTTAGGCTTTTCAGTTGGGGTGATCGCTATAGAGATTGATCAGCAACCTGGGTTGGAGCAGCGTTGCGGATCAAAGGTGTTATTTAAATAAATAACACGGGAATTCGAAATCCATCTAAAATTCTATATTTCCTCCCCCCACATTACTCCCTTCCATTCCGAGTTAGTAATTCCTACCTAAACGGTAAACTCCATTTTTCATATAGTGTATTTAAAAACTCTTAATTTTTGCAATAAATAGCGCAATAAAAGTTAAACAATGATCAATGCGAGAATGAAGCCGTATGAAAAACGCTCGAAATATATGCATGCACTCTCGCACGTATGCAGAATTGCACAAATTCAAACAAGGAAAGTAAAGTGCATGTCATGGGATTTAATGTATAATTCCATTTCGTGCGAAGTTCGGAACATATTTTTCTCGGTGTTTACTTAAAGCCTTAGTCAAATATAAATTTCAAATTCTGAATAAATTATACTGACAGGCATGCCAGTCAACTTGATATTAGTAACTGATTCCATCAGTCAAGATTAATTCATTTAGTTCAAATTTACAGGTAAATCCAGGGCTGCTTAAAACATACGTCACACTGTCCTGGGGGGGGGGGGGGGGGGTGACTGGTTTTGTGACTGTTTGTGACATAGATAGATAGATGCTTGAAAAAATGAAAATTAGTGATTTTATTTTACAAGTAAAACTTCTAAATGCACACGTCATACTCTTTCCCCTTTTACAAAGAATTCGTCTTTTTTCCTTGTTTTCAAGAAAGTTTCCCATTTCCTTCTTTAATCTTTTTAATTCAAAATTAAAAACAATTTTTTGAAAAATTAATTCTCTTTTTTAAATGAAAATTTTAATAATACATTTTTTGTTGAAAGTTGATAGTATTCAGTTAAAAATTTAACTATTTCATTTTTCGTTGCGAATTCCTCTTTTTTTAGTTGAATATTCAACTATACATAATTGAAATTTAAACAGTTTTCTTAAAACTTCATTTTATTGGTTAAATAGTTAACTATTTTGTTGAACATTTTTTTTCTTTTTTAGAATTAATTGTTTTAACTCAAAAATATAACTATTGCCAATATATGGCATATATATCTATAAAAATTGATATTTTCTAGTCGAAATTCAAGTATTTGTTTGGAAATGAACTTCTTTGTTGAAAGTTCATATTTTGGAGTTGAAAATTCAAGTGTTTTATAGAAAATTCTTCGTAGTTCGTTAGAAATGTTATCTTTTTTAATTGAAAATACAAGTATTTGGTTTAAAATTATTCTATTTTGGTCGGTGATTAAACTATTTTGTGGGAAGTGCGTCTTGTTTTGGGGCGTTGAATTCGAGTGTTTTTTCATTATAAATAAAATAGGGGTTGGTTCAAATTTCTACTTTAAATTTTTTCATTTGAAATTTGTTTTTTTTTTTTTTTTGGTTAAATTTAACAGTTTTTTATTAAAAATAAAAATAATATGTTGCTTTGTCGCGAAAAATATGACTGTGTCGGTCAACATTCATCATGCTGGATTAAAAATTTCTATTTGATTAAAAATTATACTATTTTGTTGAAAATTGAATTATTTTTTGGAAATTCGACTAATTTCTTTAAAAGTAATGTTTTTGGCTGAAAATTCTACTACTTTGTTGAAAAATCGTCTTTTTGGCATTACTGAAAAATTCCATTATTTGTATTTGAAGGTTTTTTTTATTACGACCAATGCTTGAAAATTCATTTTTGTAGGCTGAAAATTCAAATATGTTGCATAAAGCTCGTCTTGTGTCCTTGAAAGTAAAACTATTTGATTGTAAATGCAAGTATTTTCTAAAAAATGCAATATATTTCTACTAGAAGTTTAAAGGGTTTCATATTGAGTTCAAGGTGGTAGCTATACATTAATTTTATTTCAAAGAATTTTGCCCTTATCTTAATATTAGGGAAAAATTACTCTTTTTCCCATTTTGTGCTGCCAAGTCTGTACAAATGTTATATTTGTATGCTTTGTGTTTTATTTTAGGTTTTTGTCAAATGAAACCGAAAGTACTTTTCTTTAAATGGGTGGGCGACGGGCGGAGTAGTATTTGTGACATCACCCTGAAGACCCAGTAGGCACGAACGTTAAAGAACATAATTAAGACGATTCAAAAACGTCCTAAGTCAGTCCAAATAACGTTCCATAAACATACAATGTTTCAGAGATGTTTTAAAGATGTATTTCGAACATGAAACGTTTTCAAAACATTATTTTGTCGGACTTTTAGGGCAGTTTTTAAAACGTTCAAATAACGTCTTTGACTTGTACGTCCAAGAAGCTGAAAAAATTGTTCAAAATAGCGAGGCATAGTTTTTGAACAACCCCTCTGTACATTTTACGTAACTTCGAGAATTACACCATTAGGCCATTTCCCTTTCGGGGTAGGCGTGACTCACTCCGTAGGAGAAAGGAGCAGTGTGTGGAAAGAATAGAGAATTTTCAGATTGATCCAGAATTCTCGTGTTATTTATGTAAATAACACGTTCGTTCCGCAACACTGCTCTGACCCAGGCTGCTGATCAATCTCTCTAGCAATCACCCCAAGCGAAGAACCTCACGAAGTCGTTATGTAAAGTTCCCCACTTGGGTCCATTAGTGGCTTAGGTCTTTTGTTACAGGCATCATTCACTCTACTGACACTCTTTTTATTAACTATTTGCCGTCATGCTTTCCTGTCCTGGCATACTTCTCTAGCTTCTTTTATGTCCATGCATTTTTTTCATGCAGGCTCTCGTGTTTCTGTGATTTCTTATGTCTCTTGTAACTAGGGTCTTATTCACACATTCTAACCATTCTTTCCGCGATCTACCTCTGGGCACGCTGACATTTACTTCACCTTGATACACTTGTTTCGTTAGTCGTTCATTTGGAATTCTCTCAACATGTCCGAACCATCTTAACCGATTTCTTTCCCATGTGTATACTAGCGTCTCTTCTGCACCACATTCTTTTTGAATTATGTCGTTACTTACTTTGTCCATCAGAGTTTTCCCGCATATTATGCGCATGAATCTCACGTCAATTGCTTTAATTTAACTCTTATCTTGTTCTTGATAAGTCCATGTCTCGCTACCGTATAGTACAGTCGGTACAAATATAGAATTATGTATTGCAATTTTAGCTTTATTTGATATATTTTTACTTCTGATAAGGGACCCTGCTCTACCAATAACCTTCTAACCTTCATTTATTCGTCTATCTAATTCCTCATCTATCTTCCCGTCCCTAGTAAATAAGCTACCAAGGTATACGAACTTA
>NC_046658.1:72244357-72249471 GCF_010883055.1 Belonocnema kinseyi
AACAACCTTATCATCTGCGAACGCTAACCCTCGTACCCTTACTGTTTCGAGATCCACACCCTCCTCGTCGAAGAGAGCCATTCTTAAACACTTGTCCATAAACAATATGAATAACCATGGAGACATAACGCATCCTTGTCTAACTCCTTGAATAATATCGAAACAGTCACTCAATTTTCCATTCACCCTTACACTCGCTTTGCTACCCGTATATATTGTTTTTATAGCTTATAGGAGCTATTCATTGACTTCATACTCTTTCAGGACTTCCCAAAGTTTACTTCTATCTACCTTGTTAAAAACTTTTTCTAGGTAAACAAATGCACAGAAAACTTTTTTCCTACTCTCAAACTTTTTTCTGTTATTTGCCTTTTAAGCCCATATTAGACTCATCAAATCTATGCTTCTGTTATTTTCATTACCCTACGAATAAGTATTTTTGAATATATTTTACTTACGGTGCTTAATAAGCTAATCCCTCTGTAACTATTGCAGTCGCTTTTATCTCCCTTTCTCTTATATATTGGTACGATAATCGCTTGTTTTCAATCGTCTGGGACGTCTCCCATCTCGAAACATAAACTTATCAAATGTGTTAATATATGCCATTCTAACAATTCACTCAAGAAATTTTAAAAAAGCCCTTAATTGGCAACCAAATTTTATTATAAGGGAAAAACACATAAATATAGATGATCCTAATTAACTGAAAATCTAGCAAAAAATGTTCATTATTTTTTTAGTATAACATTTTAGCAAGGATACTATATTTTCTGACGAAGTTTCATTTAAATATTACAAATAAAAAATGTGAGAGAGCAACAAATTAATGTTTAATTTTCGTCTCTTCATTATTCATACTTTTAAGTTAAATGGAAATTTTTTGTGACACGTTTATACATAATAATCAAAGTTTAAAGTTTAATGAACAAACCTTATTGATTTAAAGCGTTCTTTCTTTATTATTTACAAACATTAAAAAAAGAAAATTATTCGACATTACATTTTACAACAAGAGATAATCGAAAACTTTCGCTGTCAAAATTGGCAGCTTTGCGACTGTCTTGCAATTGTTTCAAGTTTAAGGCTAAACGTGTTTGTTTATACTGATTCATGAAGTATACAAATTACAATTTTTGTAAATAATAAACCAAAAATATATCGTACATTTGTAGTTATTAAAAACCTCAGCAATTTTAGTTGTGTTATTCACTCGAAAAATATATCATTTTTAGGACTAAGGCAGACATGCCCAGCTAGGGGAAATTCCCGACGGGAAAACATTTTTTGCATATTATGCTATTTCGGCTGGAGAGCCAGGGTGGTGGTAGACGCGTGCTTGATGCTCTCCTCTCCGACCCAACCAGCACCGCAGATACGAAATGTCTGCCGGGGTGCTTGGGGCAACTAACTTTTCAATCTAAATTTGCAATAGTGACTAGAGTTTTAATTATTTTATTTTATTACTTTTACATTTATTAACAATAAATGTAATTAAAAATAGAATTGTACACAGTTTTTTTCCCCGTGCAGAAATTTTGGTGGGGTGCCGGTCGAGCCCCTGATCGGAAAAATGTGGACTTGATAGGGTAATCAGTCTAGCGCCAGACTGTAAATGAAACACCCTATCTGACAGGGCCAGATCTAAACAATCAAAATAGGGGCCCGATTTGGCCCAGATATGGCCCCTTTAATCTTTATTTCAATAATTTGTAAAATTTCAAAAGTTTATATATTAATATTTTTACAACTTTGCATTTTACAAAACTTCAATTGTTCAATATTCTACATTATATGTCTTTATACATTTTATCTTAGTTTCAATATTCTATACATTACATTATCTGTTTGTATTGCTTGAATTTCTCGATAAGAGTTTGCATTTCGAAGTAAACTATTATGCTTTGACAAACAATCTTCAAATTTCGAGCTATTACACACACACACACACACACACACACATTAATTTTAATTAGAAATATTTTTGAATCTTCTTAATATTCTTCTGGAATGATTTTTGTTTAACTCATGCACATGAGCACGTGGAGTGAGATTTGAAAAGTGAGGTTATATTCGATAAAATATAAAAAGCATTTAATCTATAATGTTACTAACCCGGAAATTTATACATTTGGTATAAGGTAATCTCTATTTTCACAATATCAGCAACAAAATATAAAATTCTAAAAACCTGGAAAATATTTTTTTGTTTTCATAAATAGTAAATGCGCTTAAAATAACAACGCTTCCTCGAATGCATTGCTGGAAATCTTCAGAAGCTAAAAATTAATTGCGATATTGATTCTAGCGAATTAAAGCTTATCTTTGCTTTCATTACGTATATAAGAAATCTAACCAATAATTATGGGATTCCGAAATCGCAATCTACTTTTTGCTTTTGGCACTTTAAGTTCGATGAAAAAAAAACAATATCACGAAGATAACAGAAAACTTGACATAATCTTGTCTAACCTAACCCGACCCGACGTGGTTCTGACGCGAGCCACACTATCCGCGCCTTGCGGCCACATATGGAAAATCCGATCAGGCCTAAATCGGAACTCGGGAATAAGTTGGGCAATTTCTAGACGGTTTGTTGTACAAATGAACATTATTCAATATTTTAGTATCGCCATTTTTTACATTGTGTGTATAATGTACAGAAATTTTGGGTGATACTTTTTGCAGTATAACAATTTATTAACATCATGCACAAGGTAGAAAGGTACGTTACAGAAATGAAATATAATTATAAAATCTGAATCCTATTCAGTATCAATAAATTCAGATATGCTCTACTAAATATTATATGTATTAAATATAATATTTGGAAGTGGGTTTGAGCCTACTACGTGTTGATTTGTTCGAATAGTATAATATAAAATGTATACCATCAGTCTACTTAACTCATATATTGGGAGTAATATTTTTCCTGCAAAAATATTAAATTGAATATGAGACCTTTATTAAAAAAGAAAATCTTTATTTTTGGAAATTGATGCAGTTAAATATAGTTGAATTTTGCCCTATCAAAACAGTTTCTTGCTTCCTTCAAAACGACTTTGAAGGAAGCAAGAAACTGCTTTATAAAAAAATGAAGGGAAACAAAAGTACAGAATTTGTCAACATGAGAAATAGTAATGGGCAAGGCAGAGTATGAGTCAGTTCGAGATATAAATCGGAACTCTAGATTTAAAACAATCACAGAGAAAATTAAAAATTTGCTGCAGATAAAACCTGCAACTGTTAATGATTAAACGTATTTCGGCGAAAGTTTCATTGAGGTTAGGAAAATAATTCTGAACTCGACGACTGCGTCGCGCTGAAGTGAGCAAATTTCAGTAAAATATGTAGAATCTAGGACAGAAAACACAAAAAATATGTACTTACTGATATATTTCCTCCGAAGTATATAATGTAAAAACTTTCAATGTACGATATCACGATTTTTCGCTATTATAACGCAATAATTACGATGTATAGCGCAGAAATTATGATATATATTGTAATTTGTGCGATATATTTTTCTCAGTGGGGAAATACTACATGATGCAGACGGAATACTAGAGGCTTTCAGAGACTATTTTAAGGAACAATTCGGAGATATGTCACTGAGGTTAGGCATATAATTGAGAACTTGAAAAACGGTAAGGCTGCCGCGGTAGACTGTATTAATGCTGAAATGCTTAAACACGGTGGCCTACATACTACATAGACCTACATACTACATAGACTGTGCGAAATGATAAATTTATGTTTTGAGATGAGAGACGTACCAGACGATTAGAAAAAAGCGATTGTCGTACCAATATACAAAAGAAAGGGAGATAAAAGCGACTGTAATAATTATAGAGGGATTAGCTTATTAAGTACCGTAAGTAAAATATACTCAAAAATACTTATTCGTATAGGGTAATGAAAATAACAGAAGCAAAGATTTGGGAAGTCCAAAGTGGGCTTATGCCAGGAAGGTCATGCACGGAACAAATATTTAGCTTAAGGCAAATTATAGAAAAAAGTTTGAGAGTAGGAAAAAAAGTTTTCTGTGCATTTGCTGATCTAGAAAAAGCTTTTAACAAGGTAGATAGAAGTAAACTTTGGGAAGTCCTGAAAGAGTATGGAGTGGACGGATGGCTCCTACAAGCTATAAAAACAATATATACGGGTAGCGAAGCGACTGAAAGGGTGAATTGGAAATTGAGTGACTGTTTCGATATTATTCAAGGAGTTAGACAAGGATGCGTTATGTCTTCATGGCTATTTATATTACACAGCCACACAAAAAAAGTGTGCGGATCTGGTAACAACACACACGTATTCCTATGGATTTTGGGGCGCTGAATTCAAATTCGGTATCAAAAATCACCCATCACGTCATGGTTGAGCCATAACCTCAAAAAATGACGAAAAATCATGCACTGAGGCAAATAAATTTCAAAATAACGCCAGTGACGCAAATTTTCACTTCAAAAACATGTCGATAACTGTGAAGGATCAACCCTTGCCTCATATCAACTTATTTAACATAACTTTACCCCACAGAATCTGACCTTACCTAACCTGAATTAACAGAAATTTATTGAACTACACGTAAAGCTCTAAAAGCATATTTTCCCAGTAGCAAATATGTGCTACATCGAATTGTCAACTCGAGCCTAACCTAGAAATAAATCTAACCTAGCCTAACCTATCCTAACCTAACCTCACGATACACAATTAAACTGATTGGGTTGTCCCGTTTTGTTTGCGGTACCGTTTGAATCAGCTTCGGCTTAATCTACATAGAGGTTTAACCTATCCTAACCTAACAAAACCTGACCTAACCTAACCTAGCCGAATGAAATTCAACCACACGTGTAGCTATGTAAGCGTACGGTTCTCAGTCTTAAATTTGTGCTATATTTAATAGGTTAACTCGATCTTAACCTACAAATGAATCTAACTTAACAGAACCTTACGAAATTTTGCTTAACGCAACACAACTTAACTTAAGTGTTCCTGTTGTAACACAGTAAAATTCATTTCATTGTACTACAGGTGGTTAAAAATTTAGACGCACATTACTCATTTGAAGAAACTTAGAACTATAAGTAGAATTGACCCCATTTCAATTA